>NC_062188.1:11916395-11956395 GCF_912470025.1 Vespa velutina | reverse complement strand
ATCTATCGTTGACCTTGCGGTATGGACCCAATGTGTAACGCGAGATCCGTGTCCTATATGCGGGTGTAACACGCGTTTCCTTTTGCTTCGAGCATCGAAAGGACACGTGGACTCGAAATTGCTTGTCTACTTACAGTACTCGTGTACTCTTTCTCTCTCTCTCCCTCTCTCTTTCTCTCTTCCCCTCTTTTCCTCTCTCTCTCTCTCTCTCTCTCTCTCTCTTTCTGTCTCTCTTTATCGCTGGTTCTCTACTGTGCATCGACGTGTCAAATACCTGCTCCGTTCAAGTTAGCACGCTGCGGTTTCGCGTTTCGGGTCGACGAAGCGAGAGAACTCACGTCCATGTGGTATCTGCTAACCCTGAAGACCTTCTTGGATAAAACGGATTGAAAGAAGTTGACACTTTCGGAATCGACATTAAATATTCTCTCGAGTGTCTTTGTATTTGAATAATCGAGAAGATATCGAGAATTATCGACGATTTAACGACGTAACATTAGCAATCAATGTAGGTGTTCTTACCTGCATATTTATCTTCCCTTTATTCCTTCTTATTTCTTTTATTCGCCTTTTTTCTCTCTCTTTCTCTCTTTCTAAGTTTTACTTTTGCTTTTTCCATCCATTTTGTGTAGGACGATAGAACGATGCCAATGTAGTTGGTTATACATGGTTGGTAGGGATTACGAATATTTCTGGAATTATGTGTTTATGTACGTATATTCGAGGATTAGTCGCGCGAGAAAAGAGGGATTCAGATAGCCCGTGTGGATTCTAATCGGTGAAGTTGAAACGATCGTTACTCGCCCAACGCCATTTTACCGCGCTTTATGCCGCACGTATCGAGATTACCAAGACGATGTTCGAAGCACGTAGGACGTAATCTCGTTTATCGTAAAGAATGTTCTCCTCTTAATCGCAGAGAACGCAAATTGCGTGTCACTTATTTTTTTCTTATTTTTTTTTTTCTTTTTTCTCTTTCTTCCTCTCGTTTTTCTTAATCTTAATAATAATTACTTTTACTTCAGTTATCCAAAAATTAATCTACGAGTCACAATATTCTTTCTATTTTATCTCAACCTAATTGGTTTATAGTCGGAGAGGGGAGAAAATAGGAAAAAAAGAAAAAAAGAAAAGAGAAAGAAACAAAAAAGGAAAAAGAAAAGAAAAAAGGAAAGGAATTATTTTGTTTTTAAAGTCATCGAGCCGAATTCGTTCCTATCCAGTCGAAATAAAGAAACGTCTTTATTGAAACATGGATCATCGCGTGGTAAACGTAAACAGGATCGCCTGGACAAGGTCAATGTTCTTTGGCATTCGCTGTGAATAATTCCGTCCAACTGGTACGGCAAAGCGAAAACGAGTAAGATCAACCGCATATGCGATACTTTTCGATCCCTATCTTCAAACGCAATATTTATTGATAATAAATGTTTTTTGAATATTCTGAAGAATAATATAATACGTAGGTAGGAAAGTTCTCTCTCTTCCCTCTCTCTCCCTCTCTCTCTTTCTCTCTCTCTCTCTCTCTCTCTCTCTCTCTCTCTTTATCTATCTATCTCTTTTTCTTTCGTTAATTAAAGGGGAAAACATCTCGCGTAATTTCGAAATTTTATGAAAAATTTTTTTTTATAAAGACTATGTAAGGAAACAGGACGAAATCTGCCTTCGACCTCGTTTTATTCCGCACACCTGGCCTCTTCGAGAATAAGAAACGATCTCGTTTTACTCATTTAGTAAACACGTTCGATATATCCAACTTTATACCAGTCCTCTTATGTTTTTCGCCGATTTATACTTACATGAAGAAAAGTTTCTCTCTGGTTTCTATAAACGTGCCTAGAACCAATCGAGTTTGCATATCTTACTACCGAATCGGGTGATATCGGATTGACGTTGAATTGAATCCTAATGATTATTCATCGCACCATTATCGTTATAATGGTAGAGAGACGGTAGAACTGATGAATTTTAAGAGCTCGATGATCGGATATTTTCGTCTCTTTGTAGACCCCTTTATATTTACGACTACATATAACGATAGACGGGATTCTTTTTATTTATTTATTTATTTTTTTGGTTTGTTTGTCTTTTTTTGCTTTTTTTCTTTTTTTCTTCTTCTACTTCTTCTTCTTCTTCTTCTTTTTTATCGAATAAAAAAGATCGCCACCACAAGTTACGATATGTAAAGTAGTATACGACGATAGAATCTCTCTACAAGGCGTAGTGTAAACTTACATGCCTTCGCTATGTGCTCTCATTCTCCATTATCTTATCGAACATAACTTCCTACAAGAATAGGACCTCTTTTTGCTATCCCAACACAACTGCGCAAATAATATCTATAACTCATATCCGAGGTCAATTCTTACGAACTTTATTATTAATGAAAAAATGATCTCGTTCTTCTTTTATTCTTTATATCTTTCTTTTTTTTTTTTATTGCTTTTGTTTATTACAATTGTCACCTTTTTCACCTAACTTTGCAGTTTTAGAATGAGTACTTAAGTAGTATTAAAAAACAAAACCTTTGCCTTTTTGAAGATATATGTTCATGTCGTTGTTACTTTAATCTTTTAAAAAGTTACTTCAACGAAGTTTAACACCGTCGTTTCTTTGAGTTTCTCGGGTGTGAAATATGTCGCACATTAAGAGTCGGTGTAAGAAGGGTAATTTCTGGAGCAACGTTGAAAATAAGGCAACGAGTAGAATAAGAAAAAGGAAGAAGAAGTAGAAGAAGAAGAAAAAGAAGAAGCAGCAGAATAAGAAGAAGTAGAAGCAGAAGAAGGAGAAGAAGAAGAAGAAATACGAATGGTATTGCCCTGAGACCTTGTGGCCCAGAAAATCCCAAAAGAACTGGATCCATTTTGCGTGGGAGTTCTTGCTCAAGGTCCTCGCTTTATTATGTCTGTATAACTGTATAACGATGTTCGATCGTCTCCCAAGGAATCCTTTTTCTTTTTTTTTCTCCCCACCTCTGTATTTGCCACTTTTCGACTCGTGTAAACATCTTGAAACTCGCATTTAAATTATCCTTACCCTTGGTAAAACATAAAAGTGTATATATCTTTCGATTAAAAGGATTAACAGCCTGACTGTATGAGAATTTTCTACGAAAATCATACCTTCTACGTAGAATATAATCACGCGAAGAAAGAGAGAGGAAGAGATACAGAGAAAGGGAGGGAGAAAAACAGAGAGATGAAACGAAAGAGTGAGTTATAAATTTAATGGCGTTAATGATAAAGTTGCATTCACAAGGTTGCATTAAGTCGAGAGAGAACAAGGGTCTCGCAACTAAATAGAGAAAGAAAAAGCATCGTGACATCGGCACGCAGATCTTAACGATAATACATAGTAACTCTTAATGGCTTCTTTTCTTTCGAATGCTAAGAGCACCTCTTTGTTATCATTCTCTGATAGATATATGTACCATTTTTGACTTTCCTTTCGAATGCAAATCTACTTAACGTTTCTTTTTCCTCCCCTTCTTTTTCTTTTTCTTTTTTTATATACAACACATCGAATATCTTCTCTTTTGATAATGGCTTTAAGAATTTATTTTAATGGCCGATAAAAGTTTGATATAAAGGACAATCGTCTTTCTTTATTCGTTTGCCGATACATTCGAAGGATTTCGTGGGAGGAAGTACGATTAAAAAAAAAAAAAAAAAAAAAGGAAAGAAAGAAAGAAAGAAAGAAAGGAAGAGAAAAAAGAAAATAAGATGAAATATAATGAAAAACGAATTAGAAAAAAGGAAGCAAAAAAGAAAGAGAAGACAAGAGAAATTGATGATGGAGTATTAATTCAGGGTACGAATGAAGCCATTACGAATCCCAAGAGTTGAATTTCGTGAATCGGCGCTTCCACAGCATGACACCCCAATTTTGTCCTTTGTCTCTCTATTTGTTGTGTAGCGTAACGGATTGTTCCCGCGCCCGTAACGACGAGCCGTTCGCCAATTTTTATTGGTCGAACTTGAAGCCGGAATTGAGCGAAAGTACCCTCGTGCGCGCGCGCAATTACCTGACCGGCCTCCCGTTGCTTCTTGATTTATATTGGTATGAGAAACTTAAGCTTACGACGACCTTCGTTCGCCGATAGTAGAACCTCGTTGATCTTCGACGTTTGCCGTATCTCTCTTTCGAGATAGAGAGAGAGAGAGAGAGAGAGAACTAGAACTTAATATTAATCTATCTACTATCACAATATCAATCTACTACTGGAAAAACAAACGATCCATCTCTTTTCAAAGAAATTCTATACGAGTTTCGCAAACGTTTATCTGAGAATGATAAAGTGTTAGAGATATAGAGAAAGAAAAAACAAGAGAGACAGAAAAATAGAGAGAGAAAAAGAGAGAGAGAGAGAGAGAGAGGGAGTGAGGGAGTGAGGGAGGGAGAGCTTACTATTCTGCGAAATCGTTGTACGGTAACGAGATTTCCTCGACCGTTTCCAATAGCAATAAGATGCAGGAAGAGCTGGGTGTGCATAGGGCAAGCTCCTTTATAGCATCCTGACCATAAACGTGAGCAGCCTTTGTCCGAGTAACAGTACTTTTGCCCATTCTCTCTTTCTCTCTTTTTCTCTCTCAATCTCTTTTTCTCTTTCTCTCTCTCTCTCTCTCTCTTTCTATCTTTCCTCCATGCAACGCAATAAACTTTACTTTTACTGTTATATTCTCTTTCTCTTTCTCGCTTACTACCTATATGCATATGCAGGACGAGCTGAGATCTTGCCGACGAATCGTACTCTTTTTTGGATATTTCCATGTTAAACTCATGCTCTCAAACAAAGATAAAAAGATATACTATTTAAGGGCCACTATTTATATTTTAAATTCACGAATCTTATCCTTCTTCAGCGACACGAATTACCTTTCGTCTCGTTAACTTCTTTGGGTCACGAATCGAATAATGTGCCTTTTATTAAAAGAACCAAATAAGATTCCGAAATAAGAAGCATAAGTGGTGAATTCGACGACGACGATGACGGCGGCGAAGGAACGATCCGCACGAAATGATAAGGTAATGTGGATTTGCCCAGGCGACACGAGGATTACGAATGCTCGATCCGCGAACACGATATGCATAAGAGTGATATACTTCGAAGCACGACTTTCATTCCTAATTACAACGCCGGGATATAAGTATCCGAGTAGTTCCGCGTACGAGCCTCTTTTGAGTTACAAAACTCAAAACATTTCGTCATTAATTTTCATTTTATCCATTTGAAATAGCGTTTACGACGACGTATTAAAAATATCCGTTTTCTATGTAAAATACAACAAAATTTCTCTCTAATATATTACTTACTTATCGTGAGGAAGGACGAAAAAAAAACTAATATATTTACTATATTGATCGAGACTTTATGAATACAGTAACTCTAACCTCGAGATGCTTGTTCTTAATATTGTTAAATTATTGGGTAAGCTCGATCTATACGAAATGACGGTTGTTACCACGTCGTGTTTCCAATACTTACATACATACGTTCCATTTTGCGCTTACGTTTCATAAAGAAACGAACATTCTCGGCGACGGTTAAGAAAAGGTTAAACTAGCTACCTAGTTAGCTTGCTCGCTTTGAGATCAACCGCAGCTGTAGGTCTCTAGGTAGCTAGAAATGGCAGCTGCAGCTGTCGTTGTAATTTGCGATCCGTTTCACGTCGCCTTCGTGAACGCGATAGAAAGAGGCAGAGGAGGAGGAGGAGGAAGTTCGAAAGATCGAGACCTCAAAGCGTTGGGCTTTAACATCAGCATCAGCATCAGCATCAGCATCAGCATCAGCATCAGCATCAACATCAGCCACATACTCTTTCAACCCGATGTTGTTGATCGATACAGCAAATACTTAAAACGTCGTCGTAGTTAAAAGTAATCTATCTACGACAAAGTTAAAGAAGAACTAAGTAAGATCTGCTCGAGATAGTTCGAATTATTAGACTATTACTCGAGAGGATCTTGCAAGAAGGAAGAAACTAACAGATCGATCTTCTCTTACTGTTATTTAGAAAGCGCCGGCACGTGTTCCACTACTTGAATTTCAAGAATCACGTCGTCACGTCGAAGTATCGCACCGAACATCAATACCAGGCAAAACCAACGAGTGCCTTTTTCTTAGGTAAGTAATCTCTCCGGGTCGTCTCTCGTAAGCCGAGAACTACGTTCTACATTCCATTGTCGATCCGAAAGATCTGGACCAGGAGACATGTCGAAAACCGTGAAACTTAAACGGATTTACATATCCGAGATGACCCGACGTACTGTGACTCCTTTTTGCTCGTGTCTCGCTTAATTAGTAAAAGATCTTGATTCACGTCCCGTATTTCGCACGTGCTACTTTTTAACTTAAGTTCAACCATTAATTTTTCGGATTAGCGTAGGATTAGATGACTAATGCTAAATTTCTGGGATCCGTCAATTTGATTGGTTTTGGATTTCACGAGTAAAATTACAAAAACCATTACTATTATTTTCTTTCAATTTTTGCTGAATTTTATTGATACAATGAAAGGAAATTATTTCTCCGGTAACAAATGTAAAAGTAATCAAAAAGTAAATACTAAAAAATCATAATTCAACGGAGATGAAATGGGGCCCATTTTTATTTTCAGACATTCAGATTCGATAAGACGTTTTGATAAGAAAATACAATGATCTGAACGCTCACGTATAGATAAGTAGTTTGCCCTAATATCCGAAACATAGAGTAAATTTATAGACAATAGTCAAGCGTGTTATAAGCCATACGAAAATATTTGAATTGATAAACAATTGTTTCCTATGAAAGTTCGATGCCATTTTACACAATATATGCCTGATAAGTCTCATAAATTTGGCATAAAAATGTATTATATATATGTTTTTCATATTTGGATCAAGTTTTTTATATAATATTTGAATAAAGATGGAACCTAATCTTCAACACCTTTTGGGGTATTAGTAGTCATAAAATTAGCCGAACCATATTTGCGCCAAAAAAAAAAAAATATAACTACAGATAATTTTTTCACTAGTATACCACTTGCAAAAAAATTACTTACACAATAAACAACTTTGATTGGGATTATCCTGGTGAATAAGAGAAAGTTACTGAAACCAACAAAAAGGATGCAAAGATAAAAAGATAAAATGAATTGATTTTTCTCGCTGCATTCTCACCATTTAGCACAATAAACCGAAAATAAAAGTATTTTTACTAAGCACAAAATATACATTTGTGAAAGTTGAGAACAAATGTGTCCAGGAAACAATTAAATTTTATAATAAGAATAAGTTTGGAGTAGATGTAGTCAATCAAATTGGGCACAAATACAGTGTGAAAGCAAGGTATTTCCGATGATCTCTTCAGGTATTTTTAATATTTTGAATTCGCCAGTTATAAATGTCTTGATATTGTACAAAAATGTACTGTTTCTAAAATATCCAGAAAAAATTTCATATTTCAATTGGCCGGAGAACTTATCAACGAATACAAGAAAAACGAATAAAGAATTCTTCTTCCATTAATTAGTAATTCGTATAGTAAAAGTTTGAATAAATTAATATAAGTTAATTAAATCTGTTAATATTGTATAAGTAAATTAAGTCTGTTAATATTTTTATTGTTTTTAAATTAAATTAATCGCTTTTATTTTTTTCTTTTTTAAGAAAATACGTGATTTATAAAAATAATTGAATACAATAAACGTCCGTAAACCTAGTGCTAAGAAAGGTGCAGCAAAGATTTTTACGTGAGAAAGAATTTACATTCGTTTACACCGTGTCTTTTGTTTGTTTTTTTTTTCTCTTCTTTGGACACTCGTCATTTTTCATTTTCATTCCACGGATTTAAAATATAATACAATGAAAAAATTCATAGAGATAAATCGGTATACACCGATATATCGTATACATCGATTGAGGATGATATTTATCGAATGATCGAAGCGAGATCGTGACCGAGTCATGGCGATGATCGATTCGAGCGTCGAGTAACTAAAGCACCTTACATCGCGATGCCACGTAACCGCGTGGGCAGTTCGTGATAAACCATTAACGTTATGTACAAAGATATTACGAGGCTCCGGAGTCTATTACATAAAAACAGAGACACAAAGCAGTGTTCAACGATCGCCCACGTATCGTGAGTTATATATATATATATATATATATATATATATATATATATACATATATATTTATATATATATATATATTCATATGTATACCTATATACATAGTTATACCATGGTACATGGACACGTTAGCGCGATATAATTCTGTATGGTGAGTTTGCTCATTAAGAGTGCTGGTCCAATTACACGAATCTGTCGATCGATCGAACGACTTCGATCCTATCGATCTTTCCAAGAAAGGAAAAGACAGAAAAAAAGAGAAAGAGAGAGAGAGAGAGAGAGAGAGAAATAAGAGAGAGAACTCCCCCAGGAAGTCGAAGGTATAGTTACATCGTTGATTTCGATTCCTCTTCCTGTCCTCGGAGATAACGAGAAATTTATATTCGATCCGTCTAAACTTTCACTTTATGTATAAGAGTGATTTTCGACGACAGCTTTTAGATTCTGGATTTAATAGTATATATTATGTGACTTTATGTTTCATTCCATCATCAAATACTTTACATTTCTCTCTCTCTCTCTCTCTCTCTCTCTCTCTTTCTCTCTCTCTCTCTCATAATAGAAAAAAAAAAATTCTTTTCTGATTATTTCCTTGTCTACTGATAACAGAAGACGATAAGGATAGTCTCTTGATCATCCTCGGGCGATAAAAATCATTCGTTTCGGATGAAAAATCCCATATTTCGTCGTAAGCTATCTTCTCGTCTTCTCTTTCTCTCTCTCTCTCTCTCTCTCTCCCTCTCTTTTCTATCTATCTATCTATCTATCTATCTCTTTCTATCCCACTCGAGTAAAAGATAGAAGAACAGTGAGGAGAAGGAGAAAAAGGAGGAGAAGGAAGAGGAGAAGGGGAAGAAGAAGAAGAAGAAGATAAATAATTTCGCAGAAAACGTACAAGTGAACGTTGTCGTTGTCGTCGTATCGAATCGTTTCGTTCCCCTCGATTTCATTCGAGCGACGGACGATCCCAACTATGTCGCCGGTCTCCGGAGTGATTTAACTCCGGGCAATTAAAGCGTAGCAAAAGCGAAGAGATTGCCGATAGTTACGGCAATGGAGGATATCTCCCCGTAGCCGCAAGAAAACTTATCAACATTTAAAAAGCGGTAATAAGTCGACTGTAAAAAGCACGTCGTTGGAGTCTATCCTTTCGTACGAGAAGACGAAAGGAGTTTGAGCACAGGGCATCGAGATTACCGTTTTCCAGTCTTCCTTCTACAGAGACGCAAAGAAAACGAAGATCAAGTGAGAAGGAGTAAAGATGAAAGGAGAAAGAGGGATAACCCGAAGAAGAGGTTTCGAGTTTTCTCTCGTCTCTCTAAGAGCCGAAGAGAGAATATTAAGATAGAGAGAGAGAGAGAGAGAGAGACAGAGAGAGAATCTTCCAGCGAGCAGAATTAACGGGCAATCTTGCATGATAACCATTAATTGCGAAGCGCCGAGCGAATACCTGGATATTACAAATCGTTTATGCTCAGAACCAAAGTCCCTCATCAGATAATTTTTATGTAGCACGATAGGGACACGAACTAGTAGACAATAATAAAGGGAGGTAAGGAATAATAGAGAAGGAAGGGGGTCAAAGAGAGCCTGAAAGAAACTTAAGAAGAGGTAATCAAGATCTCTCTCTCTCTCTCTCTCTCTCTCTTTCTTAGAGGGGAGAGGGTAGGTTCTTTTTCGCTGGTGGTAGGTATTATCGATGATAATAATCGTGGTGACCTTCGATCGTTCACGTCTGTGTGTTAACCACCCATCCTTATCCTCATCCAACCTGATATAAAATATAAAAAAAGTAATAAAAACAGGCGAGTCAAATTCTCGAAATCTCGATTCATAAAGATCCGTCTCTTAACCCAGAGATTTTTATGTGTGGCATTCACATAAGAAAATGTCAGAACGGCGTACGACTAGCGTCCTCATCGCCATCGTCATAATCATCGTCGTCGTCATCGTCGTCGTCGTAAAAAGATAGGCATTCGGAGAATCCGAGAAAGTAATGCGTACAGTAAGGGGTTAATTCGTTGGCGAATTATCCTTTGTAAATAGGTCTGTCCTCTTGACCGCAAATCGTTAGGCTCGGTAATGAAAGGGTAATGAGACATTAATGTATTAAATATATCAAAGAAAAAGAGAAAGAAGAAGAGAGAGAGAGAGAGAGAAAGAGAGAGAGGGAAAGAGAGAGAAAGTAAAATCGACTACCGTTTGTGAGTTGGTTCTTTCTTCAGTTTCGTGGGAAAGTCGTGTAAATTACACTTCGCGTGATAAGACCCGGCAAGAATCTCTCGCAGTTCCTCTAACATTCTGGGGAAACGTAAAAAGAGATTAGCGTCGGCAGATGAAAGGAAGAGTCCGGATAGTAGGTGAGAGAAAGAAAGAGAGAGAGAGAGAGAGAGAGAGAGAGAGAGAGAGAGAGAAAGAGTGAGTATATAAGCATTCAAGGATGCAAGGATAATTCTTACCTCGGTGGAATGGGTTCTTGCATGCTTGACATGTTTCGGCCGAATAAACTGTTCAGACATGTCACACGAATTTACGATGAGATCTTCCAAAGAGATTTACACGTACATACGTACTTATGTATTGTCGCTTCGAGGCTGCTTTTTTTTTTGTTTCTTTTCTCCTCCTTTCTTTTTTTTTCTTTTTTTTTTAACTACGCATTCATTCTTTTCCTTGAATTCATTTTTCCATCTCGTTTCTGTAAACATAATGTTTCGTATATCTTAGTTTTGTTTTTACAAGAAGATTGTCGCGGATATTCATTTTGTAAAATAAATTTTAGAAAGAGAGTGAGAGAGAGAGAGAAAGATCTCAAGTAAATGAGCTAGAGCGAGCGTAGTCACCACGGTGAAAATATCACTTACGTCAGTACTGTCTTTGGTAGCTGATGGAGAAAAAAAGATAAAAGAAGAAAAAAACATTACCGATGTAGGTCGCTCCGCGAATATAATCTTACGGTATTGTAACGAGGTAATCCATTTATCTGGACGAAGGTGGATGGATGATAACAACATCCGGTGAATATTATGTCGCACATTTATGAAGAAACAGGAAATATGCGAAGATGTCGGCTAAATCTGAATTTAACGAATCAAGAAGAGATTCGCGATAATGCTTTTTAGATAAGATCTTTTCGTACGCGAAATAACTGTACGTAATGTTCCTGGTATTATTCAATGGAATATGTAAATTAACGTGACTCGGACTGAACATCATTTTATGTTCGATATCTCATATCTATACATCGAAATATTTTTTATTACGTTACCAATCGATCGATTTTATCGACTTAAATCAACTTTAAACATAATTGATATTAATTTACATGAATATGAATGTTAGAAAGAAAAATCTGAAATAAATTTTATTTATATATTTCGAGATTTGAACGCGGAAATTATTCACTCTCTTAGTCTTAATTACCTCTAACTTTTTCTTTTATTTTTCTTATCCGATTATCGTTTATATTTTATCATTATTTTCCAACGTTTCTTCACTGTCGCGCTAATTCACTGTAAATTATCGCGCTCTTACGATTATTACATTAATTAGGCATTTTAGATCTGATTTTATATTAATAATACATAAGTATAAATATATTTTATATCGCAAAAATCACTGATTATTATTCGACAAATATTTCGCAAATATTTTTTACTTTTCTTATTGCAAGATTATAGAAAGTAACAAGTAAGTAATTATATATGTAATTATATGTATCAGCGTAATATTTATTCCACCCTCTAGATGTCGAAATGGGAAAAAAATGTAACTAAAGCAGTTTGATTCGATTCGCCGAGCAGAAGTAACGCGCGAACTCGCGCAAGAATTCTCGAAAAGGAATAGAGAGCGATCTTGTCGTCAACGCGTCGTCTGTTGTAAAGTCCATGGTAACGCGATACGTGGATCGTTCGGCTCTCTGAAGAGGAACGAGAGACCACACGCGCGCGCTACGTCAGAGAAATCCAGTGGTCGAACCCTCTCCAGCGTGTTTCATCTCCTGCGAAGAGTAAAAGAGATAGAAAGAGAAAAAGATAGAACATCATTTATCTTTATCTACCTTTCTTTCTTTCTCTCTCTTTCTCTCTCTCTCTTTCTCTCTCTTTCTCTTTCGCCTCGTCTCTTCGAACAAGCCGCAAATCATCGGACGATCTTAATTATAGATTCCCGCGATAGATCTTTTTTTTCTTTTTTTTTTTTTTCTTTTTCGATTGATCGGCGATGATCCGCTCGCGATCGAGCCGCGGTCTTGTCGTTCGATCCACGCTCATGAACGGCGACAACTCAGACGACGACTTGCATTAGACTCGCTCGATGTGAAACTCGAGAACCGATCTTCGTGCTTTCCTACGATCCGAACGATCGATAGATCGTTCCTTTCTATCGATTCCATCTTGTCCTCGAGCGAGAAGAGTCATATCCTCCTGCGAACTCGCTTATCTCTTATCGTTTCCTCTATACTTCCACTCGACTTCGAACAGGAAATTTACGACTCGTTTTCTTTATTGTTGGAAAATAAATGGACATTTATGAAAGAGAATCGAACATAATTATATACATACATACATATATGCACACACATTTATATATATATATATATATGCCTACTTATAATGCTAATCGTTTCGATCAATTTGTCAACGAGCTTGAGAACGTGAAAAGTTATCGGACGTAAATTAATTTTGTACGAGCTTGAATTCGACTACTAGCTCTCGACTGTGTCTCAAACGTCTCGTAATTACTTTCGTTTCGAACGTTATTTATTCGGCCACCCCGATAAACGGTCCTCTCATTGATTTAACTTTATGTAGGCTGATATTGGCCAAGCGATTCGCTTACAAGGCGATCAGGATTGTCGAGTATATATCATCGGTCGGGATCTTAATAAAGATAAACTGGATCGATGCCGTACCTTACCGGATAAAAGTAAGATCGATACATGCATATATGTAGGTATTATATATATATATATATATATATATATATGTATGTATATTGTAGGAATATATATATTCGAGATTTTTTATTTTCTTTTTTTTCTTCCTTTTCTGTTCTTTTTTTTTTTCTTTTTTCTTTTGCACACTGCCCCCTTTTAACGACCAATCGAAAGTTGAGTTTTTACGAATCTCGAGTAGCAATCACAAAACTCTCGTCGATTTTTCCATTTAATAATAACCATAGCCGAGACGAGCTACGTGTTACGACGTCAGCAATAAAATAAATTAATTAACACGTAAATTAAGGATAAAGATTGGAACGTTCGTCAATAAGACGACGGTTTATTTTCGTCGACGTAGCGTTACATGGTATGTAATATAGTGTACGAGAGTCGATTGCAAGTTCTTTCTCTCTGTTTCATCGAAAGGTCACAATCGCGTTAAATACGAGCTCGTTGCGTGCGAGCGATCTGGTTCGTAAGTGCAAAACACGTTAATAAATCGCCTACGTCCGATAAATAGCGAGTGTCGCAATTCTTTGCCCAGGCTCGACTTCCATTTTGAAAAAAAAGAAAAAGAAAAAAAAATGAAAGGAAGAAAGAAAAAAAATAAGAAAAGAATAAAAAAAAAACAAGAAAAAAACTAAAATAAAAGAAAGAACAAAAAAGGAAAGCAAAAGAGAGAGAGAGAGAGAGAGAGAGAGAGAGAGAAGAAAGGAGAGAATAAAAAAAAAAAAGAAAAGAAAAGAAAAGGAAGAAAATATTTTAATGGCTTTTTCGATTCGCATTTCCTCGCTACTTTATGTACGCTTTTAAAAGAGATCGTTTTTCATGAGCATGCAGTCACGCTCGTTCGTTGTGGAAAAGTATAAGCGCAGAATGCATTCCAACGTGCTTCTGGAGGTAAAAATAATTTCGACGGGCTCAAAGGAAAAGGCAAACACCGGCGACCGCGGCGAACACGTCTTCGAACGATCGTCGTTCTCTTCGTACTCGCAATAAATCCGCTAATGAGTCATGAGTAGCTAGAAAAGCGAGGAAACCGCGTTTATCGTCCCGGCACTTTATCTGATCCGCGTGTTCTCGAATGTTTTAAAAAGGAGCAATATGTTCGCACGTGCTTATGCCAAGCACTGTGGACAAGTTACGCGTTCGAAGATAAAATCTTGCGTTTTGAAAAATTTCGAACGATAAATTTTATTATCAAAGTCACGTTGTCGCTCGATCCTATCGACAAATAGATAGACATATCCATCATTGGAACGTATAATACGAATGATCAACGAAGGTGTATATTTTTCTTTCCGTAAAAAAAAAAAAAGAAAAGAAAAGAAAAGGAAAAAAAAAGAAAAAAGAAATTAAGAAAGATCTCGAGAATAAGTAAAATTTTTTTTATTCTTCATTTTATATTCACGCATATGTTAAGTAACAAGCGAAAAAGTTATCAATGCCCAATGTAGATGCAAAACCTTAATAATTAGACTTTTAAAAACTCGGTTTATGATCTAACACCAAACGTCTTAACACAAGTTGGTCTTCTTCGCGCAAATGTCGGAATATATATAAATATATAAATTGCCTACCTTGACTCTGTCGACCACCACCTTGTGCCTCTCTCTTTATCTCTATCTCTCTCTCTCTCTCTCTCTCTCTCTCTCTCTCTCTCTCTTTCTCTTTTTCTCTTTCTCTTTCTCACTTTCTCTCCTTTAACTATCGGCTTCAGAAGCTCGCATCGAAAAGAGAAAAGGAAACAATGAGATAAATCTTTTTATCTAACAAATACAGTAATAATTACCTACGTAATATGTACATATTTATACGGATACTTACTATGTTTTCTTATTCAAGATCGAACTTTCAAATATGATCTTAAACGATGTTAGAAGACGAGATCAAAGGAAATACATAGAGTAAGAAAGCATTTTTCTGCTTTTTGTGATCGCAACATCGACTATCGCAAGAGATAGTAATTAACAAATGGAACGTAATTCTTCAACTCGATTTCATCAGTCTTGAGGTTGCTTCTGGTTGCAACAAAACGTCTTTTCTATTGATCGTCCTCGACTTCATCGCGGGCTATTGAGTAATGGTAATAATAAAGAGTAACATTATCGAGAAACTTTTTGTGGGTGGGCGTGAATGATCGAGTCATGGCGAACTCGCAAGTGGGCGACGCAATTTAATGCGAAACTCAGTATCGATAAAATACAGTCGTCTCGAACGATCTTGGAATTCGGACGTCATCGTTTCATCCAATTCAACTATAAATGCTTACTTATACGACCTTTTTTTTTATTTATTTATTTCTTTTTTGCATAAATATGTCATTGAATTAATTGACGTAAGTTGAATATTTTCATTATGCGTAATAGTCGAAAGATAAGACGATAGTTTTATTTAATTTATGTCACATTTACGTAACAAAAATCATATCTTCAATTCGAAACATTAAACATAAAATAATATTTATTTTTAAAAGATGAAAATACAAAGGAATATTAAGAGAAATAGATGATTATTCCACAATTTAGAAAAAATATTGTCATTGTTGTTATGTATTTTTCATCGCTACCTTGGTGCGAAGGTGCACATGTGCATTCGCACGCTACGAATCCGCGAACGCGATCGAGCGCACCTAATGCCTCTCGCTCCTATAAATCGCGACTCTATAAATAGACAAAGTGATATTTAACGCTTGACATTAAAGACCGCACACCAGCCTCTCACTCTCTTTCTCTCTCTTTCTCTTTCTCTTTCTTTTTCTCTTTCTTTTTCTTCCTCATTCGAGAGTATCTTCTTAAGTGTGTGTGTGTGTGTGTGTGTGTGTGTGTGTGTGTGCGTGCGTGCGTGCGTGTGTGTATATGTATATGCGTTATGAATGTCGAGAGACGTTTAACCCTTTAGGCCAGCTGGGATTTATTTTATCGATGCTGGCCCACGACTAAATCGATATTTATTCCTCCATACGAAACGCGTAGTCTTTGAACGGCTCGAAAATATTCGAAAGACAGGTAATATTAATTTCTTCTTATTACTTATTATACGTAACCTATCGGTAAAGATGTATAAGTAGAAACAGTCAGTTCATCATTTCAAATACCTAAAACACGTTGTCCTTCATTTTTATATCTTAAAAAAAAAAAAAAAAAAAATAAAAGGAAAAGAAAAAAGGAAAGAAAGAGAAAGGCAAAATATTAGAAATTTATTGTATCTCGCCGAAAATATAATATTATTATCGATGTTACGCATTCTTGATAATCGATATAATATTTCGATCGACGAAAATTTCATCGATTTGTAATTCATTTCATTAGAATACAATGGCACCGTATATACCAACCGTTTGCAACAATCTTGTAAGTACTTACCTTAGTAGTTGAGGATTATTAACGCTACGAGAGACATAAAGGAGGATGTTTCGATATTAACATACAATGATATATTACAAACTTTTCCTATAAACAATATACTCCAAGCACGAAGGGATACTATAATTATGTTTCATAGGGAACGTCTCAGTGCGTGCGACTTAACGAATGTTAGAAAGGCGTTGAAGTCTCCGGGTTCATTCATCGTTTCTCGAATATTGAATGAATCGACTCGAGAAAACATCGATCTACATTTATTCGCGGAAATGTGAATTCATTTCTAGATATTTGACGAATGTAAAGTGAAAATTTCCATATACGAAAATACTTCTTCTCGTCTATCGAAATTGATATCTTCAAAACTTTATTGCTTTATGTGCTAGTATCGAACTTAATTTTAACTTTCTGATATCTTGATCATTTCAATCTCTCGAACTCGTTTTCTCAAATTGTATAGAAAAAGAGAGAAAGAAAGAGAGAGAGAGAGAGAGAGAGAGAGAAAATCGAGATACGATCAGTTTGATGAATTTCAACAAAACCTGAAAATATCAGCACTAACGCTGTGGATAACTATTCGATTTAATAGTATTTCTTCGCTCTTTCTTTAGATCCCGCATGGATCCAAAGAAGACGTCCGAGAACGTCGAGCATTAAATATCATAATGTGAGTTTCACAGTTGGCGATGCATAAAATAGAAACGAACAGATACTCCGTGTTTTAGATACGCTCGAGCGTAATTTTGCGCGAGTTAAAGTTTAAATCCCTTTCGTGCCTGCATTTCATGCTGAACGCCGTTCCTCGTGCCGTTTTCTCGTAGGTATAATTTCTTTAAGGAAAAGGACGCCGTTATTTATGAGCGTCGGTCATCTCAGATATTATCCACGAATAAGATCTCTCTTTTGGTTCTTTACGCGTAAGTTTAACGACTCGATCAATGGTGTTTCTATTAATTTTATCGAATTATCGGTGAAAAGAATTCGTGAAGTCGCTTCTCCCTCTCTCTCTCTCTCTCTCTCTCTCTCTCTCTCTCTCTCTCTTTCTCTCTTTCCTTTTCTCTATCTATCTATCTATTTATCTATCTATCTATCTCTTTCTCTCTAACTATCTCTCTTTTTCTTTCTCTCGTATATATGTAGCAGTAGTTCGGTTTAGTAGCCTTTTTGTTTTGAAATACGATCGAAAGTTCTGTCGAACTTATACGTATTTCGATCGATTATTTCAAACATCGTAGTATAGATGCGCGAAGAAATAAAATTTAAAAATTCTGAACCAACAACGAAGATCGTAACTACGTCGTTCGTAATATTCTCGTAACGTATTATGAAAGTACTTACATGTTACGAATCATGAACCTGCACGAGTAAAACCTTTCCTGATTTCATTCGAATTCTCGGCTTGAAACAATTTATTACTTCCCACCAACTCATAGATGTAATATACAGACAACACATAAGCTCGTATTTAAGTACGTTTCGAGATATGCCGGAAATCATAATACCGAATTGGCGAACACAGTATTAAGTGGTATTTCGTGTTACTACAGCAAACTCGAAAAGTTATGGAATTCCAGGCGTTCCTTATAAACGTTCGAACTTGTTAGCGCGTTTAAACGACCTCACGATTGTTCAGACATCCTGTTTCTGTTTTCTCTGCAGCTGCGAGACTAGCGCGTCCGTGAAGCATTAAGGATTCACAAATACTTCGGCAAATTACCCACGCTTGAAAAAAAAAAGAAAAAGAAAAATACAATACTGGCTACCACGTACGTACATACATATATACATACATACGTTCGTTCGTTCGTTCGTTCGTTCGTAATTATATTTGCCGATCGGGTTAATTTCACATAAGTATGATTTTGCCGACTACGAATGAGTTCTCAAGAAACGTCTAATATGATTCTATAATTATGAGAGACTGGGGCAAGTCAATAAATTTTTCAGTTTTTCATTTTTACCATTTTTATTTTTATTAATTACTTAATAAAAAAAAATGTTCAAATATACCACAGTTCTATATCTTTACAAATCGTAAATGAAACTTATGAAAAAATACATATAAAAGAAAATTTGATTTGACTAAATCAAAATGTATCGATTTATTTCATTGCGTAACAAGTAAAGCTTAAAATATCTAATATTACACCAAATTACATATACAAGATGTATGTAGATAATTTCAATTCATCGACTTGCTCTCAAGTCTCTCCGTTGACAAACGATTCCTTAGAAATCTCATAATACTTGTAACTTAAGGGTACCATTTAACAGAGAAAAGACCGATTGATACGATTTGTAATGTGATATTTTTATTTGATTTTCGAGTCGACGATGATGTTTTCAACGAATACCATCAATAAAAGGGAAAAATATCCTGAAAAAAAGAAAAAATGCAAGAAAAGAATAAGAAGAAAAAAAAACAAAAAAAAAAAAAAAACAAGAAAGAAACGAATCGTAAATAATCGAGCGCTCGCATTATGCAAATTTACGGCGCCATTCCGACACATTAGCGAATACCTATCATTAGGTCTATTAACAACACCTTTGCCGTTACCACCACTATGTCCTCGTATCGCGTCGATCGATTCGGCTCAGCCTCCTTCTCAAGACGAGACTTGGATATTAATGCACCTCCGAGTTTTCCGGATAGGCATCTTCGCGACCTGATAAATCGCCTTCTCTTTTCTACCTCCTATATATATACCTTCGGCTTCGATCATATACTCTATAATTACGGTACGCAACGAAAGTGTTGCACGTAGCCCTTCGCCTTCGGCTCGACTTGGCTTGGCTTGCTCGCGAAAGCCGACTGCCCACGTTCGTCGATCGGATTTTATTTTTCCAAACTTTTACGGATCGCATCGGAGTAAGAATTCCTTCGGAGAATTCAACCGTGGAATTCATTGCTCACGAGCCATGTTGAACCGATCCTCTTCTTCGCGGTTTCATGGCGAAGCCCCTAGAATTAGTCCGTGTCATCTCGTATCATCTTCGTAATTATTTCTTTAACCGTGTAAATAGTTAAGTATATTATTTAAAGCGCCTGTAATTCGTCTCTCGAATGCAATCACGTTTTTTATTTCTTTTTTTCTTTCTTTTTTTATTCTCCCCGCCCGTCTGGCAGTCTTTGCCCGATTCATCAGAAATTATTTCTTTGTTTCTTGAAGAAGACAACCACGGACAAGATCTTCGGAAGGATCTTGGGGAAATAAAGTTCCTGTTGGGCTCGTGTTTCTTTTGGTGTCCTGGTAAAAAAAAAAAAAATAGTCGGAATAAAAGAAAGAAAGAAAGAAAAAACGAAGGAAAGGGTAAAGAAAATAAAAAAAAAGGGATAAAAGAATGGGTCCGTGGGCGGGCGACCTCGGTTCCACGTCTGCCGAAGAGATAACTTTACCATCCACGGTGTTTCTATAAATATCCATCGAGCGTGTACCACCCGGAGTTGAATAAGGTGCACACGCCCATTCCCGAGTAACGGCTAAACCCACAAGCGATTCGAAGTCGAGCCTGAAAAATGGCCAGCCTGAATAGAGCTTGTGTTTCATTCAACCGCTTCTCTCTCTTTCTCTTTTTCTTTCTCTTTCTCTTTATCTCTCTTTCATCCTCCACCGCGAATCGATGAGTTACTCGAGCAGCTTTACCGGTCGTTGACTTCGCGGAAGTAGACAAGTTAGATAAGATTCATAATATCTCGATGTGTTACAGGTTAAACGAGGTATCGAATTCACCTATTAATAATATATTCTCCAAATTGTGTTTTATCCTTTATGTCTTTTGTATATTCGAATCTTTTCGTTTTAAGACGTGATCGTTAAAGTTAGAAAAGAAGATGAACGAAAGCCATTCTGATCGTCCGGTTTCAGGTAGATCGGGACTGACTCTGATTGAACTCGTCGAGTCTCGCGATTCGCGTAGGAATGCAGAATGCTGCGTACCGGTAACTGCTGCAGCCGGATAGGTGAGACGACAGTTTTCCGTATAAGCGAGCAGAACGAGATAGAATGGATGCTGAACGCTCGAAGGATCGGCTCTGGCGATATACACCACTGGAAGGGGTGAGGAGAAAGAGAGAAAGAGACTGAAAGAAAGAGAGAGAGAGAGAGAGAGAGAGAGAGAGAGAGAGAGAGAAAGAGAGAGATAGAAAGAAGAGAGAAATGGAGGGAGAAGGATGGGTCTCACGAGCAAAAGGATGAGAAAGAGAGAAGGGGTAAAAGAAGAGAGATAGATAGAAAGGAGAGAGAAAGAGAGAGAGGCTCGACCGGGCGTCGGCGGCCGGCCTTGCAAGGACGCTCTCCCTTGCTTCTTGCCTCATGCGCATGCTCTCGACGTTACTTCGCTCGCGCGAGCGCGTTCGCTAACTTGCGAGAACGTAGAAACCGGCCGGAGCACTGGACCGTAAGCACTGGTCCCGAATCTTGCGTAACTCTACTCTTCGTCTTTTCTATTTTCACGACCTTATACAATAATAATCGACTAAAGACTTCCATCGATCGAAATATTTCTATGAAATCCTTGAGAAACAACTCTCTCTTTCTCTCTCTCTCTCTCTCTCTCTCTCTTTTTATTTTTTTCTTTCTTCATTTTCTTTAAATCTTGTTTCTTTTGAAAACGAAGAACTAATTGAAGTGATATGAAAGGTTCTGGATTGATTCTAGAAAAATATAACTTGTGGTCGCATAAGGAATTACCGAAACGGTCAGATCGCTTCTTCTTGTTACCAAGCAAGGAAAGAGAGAAAGAGAGAGAGAAAGAGAAAGAGAGAGAGAGAGAGAGAGAGAGAGAGAAGGAGTACCGCGTCGAGTTCTTCCGTTGTAAAAAGCGGTCTTCGCCATAATGCTTTGAAAGCTGGCCTTGTTACATGGACCGTTGAGTAATATGTTGAATAACGAGAATCGTGGGTCTTGTGGTCTCTACCTAAAGTCATCGGTCAAGTCGTTGTTGTCGATGTCGAAGGAAAGGACGTAGGAAAAACGCCAAAAGCTTTGTACATTTTTCTTTTTCTTTTATGTCTTTTCTTTTATTTTCTTTAATGCAGAAGTGATATCACTCGCACATACCTAGACATATATATATATATATATGTATGTATATATATATATATATATATATATATATATATATATATCTATGCGTACATATCATACTTATAACCAAGCGCATAGATATTTTCCATGGACACAGTAGCCCTTGGGCAATGAGTCCGGTTTGTAAATCACGTAAATAATTATGCAGCATATCGTAATTATACGGCCGAGTTGACACAAAAAGGATACACGGAACCTTGACACCGTCCATTCCGTGGATCCACCGGAATAGAGACGATATTTTACCGAGCGTGCAATTAAGATAGAAATATAGTCGTAGTCGACATTGTAATGGCTTCGACGCGTAGCCCCATCGATAATACGTGTCTACGTCTGCTCGTATTAACCCTAACTGACCTAACCCGTTTTACGATCGACGATCATGCCCATGCTTTCGAGAACATGCAATGCAAGCACGACCATTCGTGTTTCATGAATTCGACGATTTAGCCTTTCCCTTTCTGATTTATTCGATTTATCCATTTGAAAATTTCTAAAGGTAGGAAAACTTTGTCCTTTTTTTGTTTTCTCATCGGCGATCAAATAAATAAAGAAAAAAACAAAAAAAAAACAAAATTAGCGAGTTCTATAACGTAAGGGTAATGGTGCACAAGATTCCACAACGTACCTACCGCATTTGATTAGATTCTGGCCTCGAGGTTGTACATGTATGCTTGAGAGTTCGCATGTATGCTTCGTTATACTCTAGTTTTATACATTCGTCATAAGTGTTAAGGTGGTGCACGTTATTCACCGACCGGTTTCGTTCGTTCATTCGCTCGCTCTTTGCTCCTCACTCCTCGCTCCTCGAAAAGGAGGACCTCCTTGGTGTGTGCGTCCTTCTATATTTTTCTTCCCTTTGGCTCATCTCTCGTAAGACGTCATGCTGGGAAGTCGCTTTTAATACCGGCGGTATCCACGGTATTCCGGGGTTAGTTTTGTCGTTAACCCCAAGTACGTTCTCGACCTACCGGCCGCTTAATTACCAAGCGTGTCCTATTAACCGAGCAGATTTTCCCGCGCTCGATGCCTGCGATGCTCATAATTAAAAGCGAATATCCATTACGGATTAAAGAATATTTACGAATAGAGAAGGAATACGTCGACGTGTTCGTTGGGCCTGTTGCAATCCTTATCTTATACGAGACGAGAGTTTATGTTATCGCGATAACGAACGAACGAACGAACGAACGAAGAGAGAAAAATTCCTTTTAAAGGAGGACAACGAACAACGTGACTGCTCACGCTCGCCCGAGCGCGTGTACAGCGACGCACTTGCCTTATGCAAATAACATGTTGCTCGTAAAACACGAGCTAATTGCGTTAGGGTACTATTCTATTAGCCAAGGGAATTCTAAAATCTTTAGAAAAGCTAACTAAATATCATTCACGTGGTAGATTATTTAACGCGAATACTCGAATGCCGAATATGGAAGAAAATGTTCGTTCTTTGTGGAGATAAAAGAGGATAATAATGGCATAGCATGGTGAGGTGAAAGAGGATAGAAAGTGGGAAGAAGGGAGAAGGCAGAGAGAGAGAGAGAGAGAGAGAGAGAGAAGAAAGGCAACGAAGACTTCAATGTGATTAATTCTATTACTTAAGGATAATATTTAATGCGAGGTACGGGTGCAAATAAAGGTGCCGTTTAAAACCAAGAGTGAAATTAAATTCATGAAAGTACTCTTCGACTCTTTCGTGACGCGATTGTCTCGTGAAATAAAATGAAAATAAAGAAAATTTTTGTCGTGAGAGAGAGAGAGAGAGAGAGAGAGAGAGAGGGAGAGAGAGAGAAACCAATTAATTTCAAGAGTCGTCGCCAGACGACGATGGCAACGACAGTGTAACGAGTTTCCTTTATTCGATGGCTTTCCTTATTGGTGGTCATTATTTAAGAAGAAAAAAAGAAAAACATAGAAAGAGAGAGAGAGAGCAAGAGAAAGGATTATTCCTTTCCAAGAGACAAAAGTTATTGAATTCGAAAAAAAAAAGAAAAAATATAAGCGTCGGTACGCCGCAATCGCTTTCTTTCTTTCGCGGAGCATCGATTACGTGATTCACAAAGAGTAACTCACGTATATGGAATCAATCTTGTGTGAATCGTCGAGGACGTTGATCGACCTTGCCAATACGTCAATCGATAAGAAACGATAAATCTTTCGTTGAACGTTTTATTATAGCACCTATCGTAATCAACGATACTCATTTATCGAAGAATCCTTATCTTTATTCCCAAGTAGTTTCGCGATTGATTGCACGTATTCTTTATTATATATATTGAAAAATAGTATATCAGGAATGACTTTACATTTTTATATTTTTGATAGAGAATCTTAAATGATATACTCGTATACGTGAATTTGATGTAAACAATGAAGATTATATCGAGGAGTGATGCAATTTCTTTTTTTCCTTTTCCTTTTTTCTTTCTCTTTTTCTTTTTTTTTTTCCTTGTCACTCTCAAACTAGCGCAAATAAGATAAGATTTTGATGATTTAAGACACTCGATGTAATTTTCTTCTTTTTTTTTCCATTATTTATGGTACACTTTAACATCTTCAATCTTTGTTCGATCATATTAACATTAATTAAATATAAATAACGCCAATTTAGATCGTAATTTAAATTTTATGTAGAATTTTATATTGGATAATCTTAATATCACAAGAAGAACGAAAGAAAAAAAAAAAAGAAAAATATTGAAACAGTCGGTTCTTTTTAAGTTACATACGTTTCATGTCTCCAAGGCTGTAATCTTTCCACGAAAAAAGTTTCTCATCGATCTTAAACGGAAAACGGTTCTTCGATCGAGAACTCACAACACTGACGCAACACCTGTTGCGGCGTGGAAACCACCTACATTGGCCGATCTTAGAATTCGATTACAGAAGCCGAAGAAGAGACGCAGAAAAATGAGGAGGAGGAGAAGAAGAAGAAGAAGAAGAAGAAGAAGGAGAAGAAGAAGAAGAAGAAGAAGGAGAAGAAGAAGAAAAAGAAGAAGAAGAAGGAGATAGGTATCGGATTTCAGAATACGTTAAGAACATATCCTCACTCCGGGGCCACATCACGCGCAACTCCAAGCATGTACCGCGTTTAGCAAATTTGAATTGCGATATACGTGTGTTTGTATGTTTATATGTATGTATGTATGTATGTATGTATGTATGTATGTAAGTATATATGTATTTGGTATTACATCAGCCCTCTTACCACGTAAATAACCCGCTCGGATTCGTTGATACGTAAGTTAAAGGTGAGTTTTTTCCGTAATTTATACTACCTCCTTTAAAGTCCGTCTTTTATTAATAAGTAAAACGGATTTATTTATGTACATAAGAATAGTTGTAGACTTATACCCATAAGGGGTTGCCAACGTATACGATAGGGGATATCAATTTAAAACTCGATGTAAGAAAGGAAATACAAGTAGCGTAATAATCGACGATTGATCCCTAAAGAAACTCCCAACCAGTTGAATTATTCCGTTGGATTATCAAACGATATACGAATGGTATAAAATTACCGGTCTGCGGAAAAAGATCTTATATTTCGAGCGGCCAAGCGCTCTAGGAAGCAACTTATGTAGATACCTATGTAAGATAGGCAAGTACTATCGGCATGACATATCTCGCGTTCTTACATATCGATAGAATCTATCAGTATACGTACATCTGTACATCGCCGTGCTGAGAATGCGTTTAGTTCCACATGATGTACGATCAACGAGTATCTATGAACGAAAATTTTTCATCCTACGATTATCCTTCTTCTCCTTCATCTCCTCTTCCTCCTCCTTCTTCTTCTCCTTCTTTGAAAGAAAAGAAAATATAATATTCTCTCTCTCTCTCTCTCTCTCTCTCCTCTCTCTCTCTTTCTCATTCTTTATCTTTGAGCCAAGAGAAAAAAGAATAAATTTTTGTTTCGTTCGTCCTTTATTTCTCTAATTCGAGACAATCAAGAAAAAGAGGTAAATTGATGTTGCAAATATATCGCGAGATGCATACATATATATAGATCTAATTACACATATATATATATATATGTATATAAATATTGTGCGTTAAGTACACGCTTTGAAATGTATTCTTTGCGAAGGCGTTATCGTCGCATACCACCATGCTTTGTCACACGATCGATAAACGAGGTCCGACTATAAATTTTCACGCCGTCGCGTGTAACAACTTTCGACGTAATTCTTCCGAAGGACGATCAAACTCGACGCGATCCAATAGAAAATATATACATAATAAATGTCGGTGCAGCGTCTGGCGGTCTACCCTTACCTATAATTTTCAAGCTTTTTCTTTGAAAATGTACTTACGTACATCTAGATAAATACGTCTAGATAAATAGTCATCTATGTGTTGTTCGATTAATTAGATTCCTAGAGATGACACACGTGAAAGAATAATATTTTTCTATGTTAATCGAATGACCACCTGCTTTGCTACACACTTATATTCGCATAAATACACGGCATAGGTAGATACGTACATAAGTTCATGTGTATGTGTTTATATATGTGTGCACGGGTGCATATGTATAAATGAAGTGTAAATAAAAATAGTGAAAAAGGGAAAGGACACGAGCGATAATAAAAAAGGATTCGAAAGCATAAAAAAAGAAAAATACAAGAAAGGACACTCGTGCATCGGCCTTCTTCGAGTCGTCGAAGAAGAAGAAAGACGTCGTCGCGTAACCTTCGAAGTTGACTAACCTCAAGGTATGCAGCAAACATAATTATACACTTCTAATTACATCAGATTGATTTTACTGGCGGGCAATAGAACACCGTCTTTCGATGTATTCGTAACAACGTCAGATTCGTCGACTCCTTTTTCTCAATCTCTCGTCAATCTCCTTTTCTCTCTTTTCTCAACAATTTTCTCTCTCTCTCTCTCTCGTTCTCTCATTGGACATTCGTCCAACGAGCCGCCAGATCGATTTCGCGTACGTAAGACAAGACGAACGTAAGATCGGCAGTACCTTGCAGGCTTTCTCCGTATCGCATCTCGGATGAGAGAAATCCGGTCTCTCTCTCTCTCTCTCTTTCTTTCTTTCTCTCCCTTTCCCACCCCCTCTCTTTCTCTGAGAGAGCAGCACGGAGAGCAGCAGCGGCAGCAGCCGTCCGAGACGGTCCACAGGTAAGCGTGACGGCCTTGCAAGGTTCTTTCCAAGGTCGACTCTAATACCCTTCCTCGACTCCCCTCTTCTTTCTTGTAGCTCCTCCCCACAGTTCGCTTCTTGCCTTCCTCTTTTTTTCATTCCCGGCCCTCGACCGAGTCCTCTTCCCTTCTCTCTCTCTCTCTCTCTCTCTCTCTCTCTCCCTCTCTCTCCTTTCTTTCTTTCTTCCTTTCTCTTACAAGCATGTTTTTTCTTTCTCTCTCTCTCTCTCTCTCTCTCTCTCTCTCTGTTTTTTTATTTCCAACCCTCTCATCCTCCCTTCCAATTTTTCTCTTTTCTTTCCCATCGAAAGGCAGCCTCGACCTTTTTTTCTGCTTTCCCTTCTCTTCCTATATTCTTTTCTCTCGAACAAGAAAATAAATACATACATACATACATATATATATATATATATATATATATATATATATATGTGGATTCAACACATAACATATTCGTGCTGAACGTTCGTTCACCTGTTCAAGTTGAATAAAGTTACCACTTTTTACTTGAAATTCGTGGGCTCATATCTTTCTTCCTGTACGCGAACAAAATAATAAACGATTAAGGAAAACGGAAAGAAATAGAGAAAGAGAAAAAAAGAGAGGGTAGGAAAAAAGGAGGGAATTTGAATTTCGATTATTCGAATCGTTGATCGAACCAGGATACACGGAGAGCAAGCGGGTCTAGCGAACGGCAATCGACAGTGGGCAAGAAAAGAGGTCGACAATCTTTTGCAATCGTCGATTACAATACCTATAAGGCATTGCCCACGCGATCGTTGATCTATACCTAGGGGGAGAAATGCACGCGCTTGCACGTGCTCCGGCATGTGTAAAACCAGTTCACGTGTGAACGCGTTGTCTATACCCTTCTCTCTTTCTATTTCTTTCTTTCTTTCTTCTTTCTTTCTTTCTTTCTGTTCTGTCTATTGTTGTCCTGTCTCTCTCTCTCTCTCTCTCTCTGTTTCTCTCTTTCTCTCTCTCTCTCTCTCTCTCTCTCTCTGTTTCTCTATTTCTCTCTCTCTTTCTCTTTCTCTCTCTGTCTCTGTCTCCTTTATCCATAGACAATTCGCACGCACCTGTATCCTGCTCGCTCATCGCCGTGCTTTCTTCGCAGCTGCGCTTTTGCTCCGACTCACATCGAAGCGGATATATATTCGCTTGTTGTCGATGAAAATCGTGAATACGAAACGATCGATCAAGTCTCGAACTCGATGGATGATCGATCGGTCGTATTGATAAGACGATACGACGGATTCTTCCTCGTCATTCTATAATTGCGATCTTTGTATCATCTGTTCATCATTAAATGAAGAACAATAAGGATGTAAGATACTCAAGTATTTGGTGTACTAACTAACGTAATGGTACATTTAATTAATTCGAGTTAATGAAGATGTAAACGAAATAAACCGTATCTAAGTACTATTTTAATATTATTATCTATATCGAGAGTGTGATATTATTATCTTTATCGACAATATAATCCTATTGTTACTTTATCTATATATAGCCTGAGGTTATGCAAAGATCATTATTACTTACAAGCATGAGTTATGCAAATATCATGATTACTAAATGTGTTATCCATGATTTGACGAATCATTACAATAATTATTAACTACGAATGTACGTTTTAAGAAAATACCAGAGTTTGTCATTTTAATGGAAGTCTACTGCGTGTCGGAGTTCGTGGAAAGGAAGAAAGAAAGAGATCATTCGACCAATTTAAAAAGACACGATATTTCAACTACGTCGGAAAGAAACGTTAACACTTATCTCGGTTTAATGTCAGTTGATTGATTTTTATTGAAAATAAGAAAAAAGAAAAAAAAAAAAAAAGAAAAAAAGAAAGAGGATCAATCCGAAAGATATGCTCCCGATCGAAGGCCAGTTTCTCGTAATTAAAGAAGATAATCCGAACAGTCCACTTGCGTCAAAGGTTAACGATCAACGTTTGCAAGCATCGTCAAGAGATGCCAAGCAGTCTGCAAATTGCGTATGCAAATTGACCTCAATGTTTTTTCGACGTGACTACTTGAATTTCTTTTTAATTTTTTTTTTTTTACAATGATTATCTCGAAACGTAAGCATAAATATTCTTTACGATAACGATAAAAGGCGTAACTTCGACGAGCGTAAATTAATAATCAACAAACAAAATGATTTTTTTTTTATTCCGTTTGGGATCACGAATATCCGAGGTAGTCGATTAATCTATATCGAGTCGTAATTAATGACTAAACCATTGTGATTAATGGTTGCAAAAGAATTTACGAGGCGTGTACCACTCGAAACCCATTTTTCTTTCTTTTCCTATCGGCTTTTTCTCGAACCTCTCACTTTTTACGTTCACTTTATATAACTGGCACTAGATGTTATGTTGAATACTATTTATCAGCTGACTGTGAAAGGTAATCTACGACAACTAGCTAGGACATCTGGAACGTTCTTTTAATTGTCATCGTTAAAGTATGAAATTTTTCTCATTTTACTCTGTATTTGAACAAAAAAAAGTAGCAATATATTCAAAAAGAATTGATATTTATTTAAGTCAGTAAAAAAAAAAATAATTATTACGAAGAAGCTTCGAGATATTTTATTTTATAAACGAACAGTATTTTTAACATCATATATACATATACACTTCTGGTATCGATCTTAACAGAGAGTTCCTTGATAAATTAAAAGAATCGACTGATGAAAATTACGATAGTCGACTATCTAATTATTTAAGTACATCTCCTCGATCTTTTTAAATGTTCTTAACAATAGAAAAGTTTCGTATGGGAAGTTCCCACTGTAAAAATAAATAGGAAGTATACTTATATAGATATATAAAATATATGCATACTTATATAGATATACGAGGTATGCGCCGTTTCGATTGAGTGTGAAATTAATTAATTAATTAATTAATTAAATAATTAATTAATTAATTAGGAGTATAGTATTTGGAGACTCTCACTAAGACTATATCCTTAGTGACAACAAAAGCCGCTTTCGTCACGACAACAACAACGACGACGACTGTGAATTGAATATTTATCATCCGTGTCTCCGTGTGACATCGTCGTCAGGGGAAAGGCAGGTCATGGGTCAACGTTACGGAATCTGCGGGCCGGTAGCGAAAGTGATATCGCCATGGCTCCACGAATGTTGCAAATCGTGTCACCTTTAACCGCTCGACTCCCTCAAAAAAAATGAGAATACGTGATGCCGTCGCGTGACAGTGAATACCAGTCATTAAAAAAAGAAAAAAAGAAAAAAAAAAGTAAAAAGAAACAAATTGTTCGTTTCACGATGGGATTGAGTTTCTGAAATGAACTCGACTTTCCACAGGTTTGCATCAAAATATGCCATATGCTTCTCCACGTTTTTCAAATTCCTTCATGGCTGTCATGGTTTTGATTAAAATACAGTAATAACGTCAGATAATCGTTCGATTGAACAAGAGTCTTAGTAAATATATTATTATGTATATTACTATTTTTACATGTAAGTACATACATATGTTCACAAAGATTCATCTTTAGTAATGAAACGAAATGTACTTCTAATTGTATCTTGTATTTTTCTTAATTAATTCTTTTTACATTACTTCTCATTATTGTCGTCGTCGTCGTTGTTGTTGTCGCATTTCAATCGGATCTTGGTAGCAAAAAAAAACAATTTGTACCTATACTAAGGGACTGTTAGACTGCACGACAGAACGAGACGAGACAGTTCGCAAGTCAAACAAGCAAAGACCTAAGACATATCGTAGGTCAGATAGAAAGCACTTTCGCCCACGATATCCGTCGGTCCGCGCTCCCTAATGTGCATATATATATATACATGTATACATATATGTATATATATATATATATATGTATATATTTATGTATAATATTATACATATATATATATATATATATATATATACATATATACACGTTTATTTACACACAAGCATTCAACGAGTGTACACGGAACGTGTGCACTTTGCACGCCTACAAGCGGAAGGAATTTCAAACTACCGTTCGACCTACGTGCTCCGTCGTCTCTTTCAAATCTTAACTCGTAAATCACGACATGCGGATCTGTATATTAAATTCGATTTTCCAATAGACTCGTGGGAATCCAACAAGTCTTATGTATGCATTCGATTAAATTAAAGTAAAGAGTTATCTTAACGAACGTTATTGATAAAAAAAATCGTTTGTAGAGAAATACGAAGTAAAATGAAAGTAAATTAGGATATTGATTATTCGAAATAACATGAGGAGAAATATTTGTTATTAAACAAATTTTCTGATAAGCAATTAGGATAGAGAAAAAAAAAATATATATATATATATACATATATGTATATATATATATATATACATATATGTATATATATATTCGTAATAAATTGATTTTAATTGATCTTAAGTAATATGATATATTCAACCAAACTGTATCTTTTTTATTGATAATACATCAATTAAATCAATTTTGCAAATAATTCCGATTTGTTAATATACGATCTTTCATGTAATTAACGTTTTACCGTACTTCTAATGTATTAACGATAAACACGTTTAAAGTAAAGTACTAATTAAAGCGGCCCACTATCTTCCAAGAATTAAGAATTTCAAGGTGTTAACGTATTATCTTCTCACGAGGTACGTAAGTCCGAGCAGGATCCTCGTGATAATTATTATCGACACTAAACATGGACTCCGTGAGGTCAGCCAGTAAATCACCGAGACGATAGGGTGCACGCGTAAGAGAGAAAGAAAGACAAAGAGAGAGAGAGAGAGAGAGAGAGAGAGAGAGAGAACACTTCCTTGAGAAAGATCCACTTTGGAGTTTCTACCACGAGTAATCATGATCGATCTCTTGGAAAGGCTTTCACACGGCTTGGTCGAGAAGCGAGAAATAAAGAGAGAGATGGAGAGAAAGAAAAAGAGAGAAAGAGAGAGAGAGAGAGAAAGAGAGAGAAAGAAAAAGAGAGAGAAAGAGAAAGATAGAGATAGAGAGAGAAAGAAAGAGAGAGAAAGAAAGAGTGAGTTCACGGTAAGCTCGTTGGAAGCCGCCTCCGCCTTACGAGATATCTATTATTCATCTAACTCGAAATTGTCCGCTAATTACGCGCCACTTCGACGTCTTACACATACATTAATGGAAAGGAGATAGTAACACAACGATACCATATATGCATACATTAACTTACGTTACGAGATCGACGCTGGTTTGCGTCTTTCTAAGTCGATTGCACAAAATTATGTAAAGGAATATATGTTAGAAACAAATTTATCTCGGATCGATCGAAAGAAGAAAAAAAAAAAAAAAGAAAAGGAAAGAAAATAAAAATAAAAAAGAAAGGAAAACAAAAAATAAATAAAAAAGAAAAGAACAAAGAATCGTAGAGAGAAGTAAAGCAAACGCGATATCGATCGTTTTCGAATGAACCATGGAGATCGTTCGTTACACTTGAATCACAGCTTCTCGTTAGACGTTATTTATCGTGTAAGCATGTAAAGCGTGTCTTGCGAACTAACAAAGATAGCTACGTTAGTGTTACGAAACTATTAGTCGTACGAAGCTCCGACTTCTTGTCCCGGTGCTAAGTGCCTTAATTTGCTCTAATTGCCCGCGCTTCTGAAAGTTCTCCGCATTCCAAGCCGGGTCATTCTCAACTCGCGCTGTTCAATATTCCGCTATTCGTGAAGATAAGATCGAAATAGAGTCTCACGAGAAACTTGTCGTCGTCTTCGTCGTCGTCATTGATGCGACGCAAAAGCGGATCGCCTACGCATCGCCTCTGGAAGCATGCGATTCCTCCTTTTATTATTCTGTTGTTTCTTTTTCTTTTCTCTCTCTCTCTCTCTCCCTCTCTCTCTCTCTCTCTCTCTCTCTTTTTCTCCTCCTCATTTTTTTTTGCCTGAAAAAAAATCGAACGAACGGATCGTCGTGAAAAATTTCCAGGCAATTAGATCTGCTTACTTACATATAGAGCGTCATTTACTGAATGATTCGGTCGATAATTTCTCCGAAAGAATTCTAAAGTTGAATCTAGGAAGTTAAACGACGAGCGCGTCGACCGTCCTTGAGACGCGAGAACGACATTTGTTCCCCATATGAAAGAGTAAAAGTTCCAAGTTCCACAGCTCATTTGTCATAGCCATTGAAAAAGAATGGATCAGTTCGCTTAAAAATGTATATCCCTTCTTATTTATCAACAAACACATCTTTTTGTCGTTTTAACTCTCGTTATGACTGAAAAAGAAGCGGCCATTCGATTTTTAAAAACGTTAAATAATTCGTGAAAGTTCTTCTTCTCGTTCTTCGTTGAATACGTGCTTTCGAAAGATTTATGAAAATATCTTCAAAGACGCCAACAAAGATTTTTGATGCTACCTGGATCGAGATTCTCTTTTTTTTTCTTTTTTTTTTTTTGTTAGGGAAAGTCGAACACACGTGTGTGAATATCTCGCAATCAAAATTTGCAAGGATTCTGTAATATTTCGTGCTAATGGAATATAATAATACGTATTCATCTGGATAGATAAATATTTAACAGATATATTCACAAGCTATATTCATAAGATATATTCATCTGTCTAAATAAATATTTAACAAAGTTGACCGTCGAGGTAATCTTGCATAAATTGATATATTCGCATAATATCTTTCATAACATTTTTTCTTTCTTTTCTTTAATAATTTTTAGATCGTTTAAAATCTACAGCAGAATTCATTGTCATATTATTTTTAAAAAAATTGGTTTTTTTTACCTTAAACTTATATCACTGTTCTTAAGAAATGTATTAGAAAAAAAATTGCAAAAACATTTTAATACCAGACCTATTTACGTCATCTTTTATTAAAACTCGTCATAACTAATGGGTACATTAAAATGCGTAGAATATATTTACTTTTCATTATAACGTTACTTCATATGATTACGTCGGTCAAAGTCAAGATAAATTGTAAAAAAAAAAAAAAAATATTTAATTATTATTAAATTAATAAATATAATATTATAAATATATAACATTTCTTATTTCTATAATTTTAATCATGAAATCTAAAAATCCGTCGAATTGAATTAAAGTTGAATCGAAATAAAAATATATTATTAAATAACGTTTGCAAAATTTGATTATCGATCATCGGTAAACCCTTAGGATATTCAACGTATTAAATATATATATACATACACATATACAAAGAAAACATGCTCACCATCGTTGAATCGTTCGAGTAGGACGAAGAATAAGAAGGCAAGTAGTTGAGTTATGTCTTAATTCGATCGAGATGCGTGAACGACTCGCTAAGGCATCGTTCTTACTGCGTTCTCGAACGGAAAGAGTTCTCGAACGGAAAGAACTAGTAAATGGTCAGCATCGGCATCGCATGGCTTTCACCCATCCATCTTCGTTCGAACCACGCAAGTTTTTGCTTGGAACGAAGCGACATAAGCCACGTTCCTCGATGCATCGAAAGGTATAGATCCGATTGGAACCTTAGATCGTCTTTTAGCATGTTCCTGAGAGAAAATACAATAGTATATTTACGTATTATTAATGCGCTAATCCATTATCCATAATAAAATAAAATGTTAATTGTCTCTATTCGGCCGATTCTATGAACGAGCGAAAGGAAATTTGTTCGGCGAGTTTTCGTTAAAAATAAAGACCGTATCCTCGTTTTCTCCTTACAACGTGACATTTACAATTTCTACGCGATGTTTTCTGACGACCATCTGCCTACCCTATAAAACGTTGCTAGAGCTGCTCTTCAAAGACAGTAGAGAGTCAGATACGTCCATGTACGTACGTACGTACATGCTACGTATTACAAGAGTAACAGCAATTCGTACGAAAGAAGACAACGATTAATCCTATGCGACATAAGTGCCAGGACTAACGTGTCCCTATGGGAATCCCCGTACGAATCCCACGACTTCGAGAGAACTTATACCTAAGATGTTTCTTCTTACGTTCTTATTATTAGGAACAAAGCGATACTTGTTTCTTTTTTTACAAACATTTCTTCAATTAAATAAATTTTATTCCCATTTCTAATGATATATAGATACGATTAAATTATTGATGAAATTACTCACGATTATTTTTTCAAAGTTTCTAATTTTAATAATTTATTTTCCAAATCTATATGCGATATATATTTCTCGTTTTCTTTTTCTTTTCTTTCTTTTCTTTTCTCTTTTTTTTTTTTTCTTTTTAATCAATAAAAAATCATCATACGTTCTTCTGAAATGAAAAGAGAGAAATATTTCAGATCTATACTGATTTGACTTTTTCCTCGAAGAGAAGGATGGAATAGATCGATCCATTGGGTAGCACAGAATGCTTTCGTTAAAACGGTGCGATCCGCGACGAAGCTATTCGCCGACGGCAAGCTCGTGCTTTCTCGATGGGCAGTGAACAGGAAGATTCCACGGAGATTGCTCGATACGCTATTACAGCAACGCGAAGCGCGCACGATCTATCTCTCTTTCTCTCTTTCTCTCTCTTTCTCTCTTTCTCTCTCTTTCTCTCTTTCTCTCTCTTTCTCCTTCTCCCTCTCTCTCTCTCTCTTTCTTTCTCTCGTTCTCGTTCGCGTGTGCACACGTATCTGGTTCTGCAAGGATTTTCTGGAACCGGGGTTACCAGTTCGAGGCTCTCTCTCTCTCTCTCTCTCACTCTCTTTCTCTTTCTTTCTCTCTCTTTCTCTCTTTCTTTTTCTCTTTCTCCTTCTTACTGGTGAGTTAATTGGCGAACGTAGTTACCTCATCGTTGAAAAAGAGAGAGAGAGAGAGAGAGAGAGAGAGAGAGAGAGAGAGAAACGCGCTTGGTTTCTCCGCGAGAAGAACGTCTTGACATTGTGTCGAGACTCCTCCTTTCGCAATGGGGAACGCTTTGACGCGGAAGAACGACTTAACGATCCTCAGCAATTTCCATACGTCGAGAGAGATCCAACTCGCGATCCAACTCGTCGAAGAATCCTTAAACGAGAGAGAATTCTCTTAGATATTAATGCGAATGGAAATAATTTCGTCGAGTACTCGCGATTATCGATCATTTAATTTCTACCTATCAAACGATTTCCTTAAGTCGTTTCTACTTTAAAATATTTATTTTTATTGTATAGCATTTGTCTATCATTATAAATTATATTTATATCGGAAATAAAGAAGTATGACACTCAACCCTGACGCAACTCGAAGATTGCAACAATCGATGGAAATCTTAGAAATTGGTAGGTAATAGTTACGTACCGAGTAAATAAGTATACATACTTATTTACGTCGTACTTCGTACATTGTACGTCGTCAACACGATATATATATATATATATATATATATATATATATATATATATATATCGAATTAACAGATATATAAATTTATTTAGATACTTACCTACAATATATATTTATTAGAGATACTACAGATAGTACTATCTACTAAAGCGGAATGAAAAGTTTCGTTTCCTTTATCTTTACCATTTTCCATTTCTTATTGCAATATTATCTTTCAATTAATTAAACGAACTGTCGGATCTAAGAGGTATTTGATAAATAGATTTTAACGTGCGTTCACCATCTTTCCTATCATCACGGTAATCATTTTGCGATTAATGGTGCGAACATCGAAAGAATAATTAGTTAACGGCCTTATCATTAAAACTAATTGAATGTACGTGATCCTTGGTATTTAGAGTACCTGCTTATTATGAGCTCGATGATTAACGTAAGATAGAACAAGATATAGATTGTGAGTTATTTAGCGAAAATCCATTACGTAGACGAAAAAAATTAAAAAGCGTTATCAATATGAAGAAACGGATTGTTTACATCGACTACGAGACTGCGGGACTTCGATCGGATGTGATTAAAAATATTACTTTATCTCGAACTTCTCTTTGCTCCAATTTGTTCAATCTCTTGCGTATACATACGCGCGGTTACATTTTTTCTTTTTTTTTTTTTTTCTTCTTCCTCTCGCTATCATCACGTTTCTCCAAATATTTTTCTTCTTTCCTTCTCTCTCTCTTTCTTTCTTTCTCTCTCTGTCTCTCTTTCTTTCTTTCTTTCTTTCTTTTTTTTTTCTCTTTCGATATTTTCCGTTTCAAGTTCCGCAATAAAAAAAAGTTTATCATTTTATTGTTAATTATGTTTTAATCTCTCATGTGTATCCACAAAATATAACTGTATTTCCAAAGTTCTCAAAAAATAGTATTGCTGTTTACAAAATATTGTATAACGTCGATAGATAAGTATTTTCATGATGACATCATTAGTTATCCCAAGATAAATATAACAAAGAAAATAAAAATGGGACATTTAATCTTTACAACGCCTGAAAATAAGCGGCTGGCAATCGGGTCATATGCCGGATTAATGTCAGTCGATTTACATACAATCCAAGTGGCAGATGTTAACAGGTCACTTTATCAGGAATCATTTCGATCCATGATACATATACGAGCAGCTGTTCGATTTGCGACGAAGAACAACGCGTACGTCGATGTTTTTTCATCTCTCTCTCTCTTCCCCTCGTTCGCGCGTGCTCGCATACACATACACACACACACACACACACACACAAACACAAACGAACACTTTATTTTCCTTCTCTTCTACTAGCTTTGTTTGGCAGCTCGCTACGGAAAAAAACGGCTAGTCGTTCCGCGTGTTTTCCTATTAGGTCGTTACAATGCCGACCGCCTATGCGACACAACTATACCTTCTGCAAACTCCTTTCGTGTAACGAATCTAACGACTAACATAAAACAAAGAACGTAAAAACGTACGAACGCGGTCACAACGTGGATAAACATTTGTCAGTACGTTTGATGATTAACATTTCTTTAGAAATTTCGAAATCGTAAAATTTTAAATCCCATTGAATATGATTCGATTGAGAATTCGTCCTACGATTTGCGATTGCCAATACCTATCGAGAAAACGTTGAAACATCGATAAGGAACGAAGTAGTCCAGCAAGGATCGCAGATCGGAAAGTCGCATACGAGTTTAACGGCCCTGGTTCGATCGTTGAATGATGTACGATCGGAACGCACGTGTGCCCGAGGGTTTTACCTCATACTTCTCTTAACTCTTTCAACGTTCCAACGTAGCTATGTACTTTATATGTATTTACAATGTGTGTGTGTATGTGTGTGTGTACAGAAACGACCGCAATATAACTGCTTATCGGTAATGTATTGAGTTCGACGCGCGTTTATTCATGAATTGACTGAGTTTTTGCTAAGATGTGAACCAAACGAGATCTTCGTTAGAAATATACGTGATCAAATTTATTTCATTTATTTGAAATATTCTCGTAATCATAAGAAATCTTTGTGTTTTCATTTTATTTTTATTGGTATATCTATCTCTTCTTTTGTTTGTTTTTATTTATTTTTTTTTTTTCCTATCCGAAGCTACGAGAATTTTAATTATATTTTTTGTATACTCGACGAAAAAGAAACAAACAAGAAGAGAGAGAGAGAAAGAAAGAGAAAGAGAGAGAGACAAAAAATATTATCTGAAGAGGATCGTTCATATCTTAGAATACAGAATAAGTCTTGCTTTCCTTGTCTTTTTATTTGATTACGACGACGGCGGCGACGACGACGACGACGATGAGGGTACCGAAGGAAAATTGAAATTGATCCTTCATTACTTGCGGTTTACGCGTAGCCAAGAGTACCGGATTAGGTATACCATCGACCGTTATTACGGCAGACAGTATAATGCGTCCCACTAGGCTATCGATAAATCCGGATAAATGTAGGATCATTTTTACATACGAACAAAGATATTGTTTATCGATCAAATAAGGCCTTTTTTAGCCCTTTAGGTATCTTGATAAAAAAGAAAATATATATATATATATGTATAAGATAAAGAAAATAGTTTCATATAAGGAAAATAAGTGTAACAATGTAATTTAAGAAATCAATAATGTTACAATGTTGCTGTTCAAAATATTATATAGAAATATGAATTTATAGATGGTTCGATATAGATATATAATGTATATAAATTTTAAGATCAAATTGAATATGAATAGATATTGATATAAACGTGTATTGAATATGTAACTGAACGATTTTGAACCTGAAGAATTTAATAATAATAATTCACGTTTTAATAAAGTCGCATAGTATCTCATAATTATCGTGTTATGTTACACGCATATATAGCTGTTGGGTTTACAGTTGTAAAGATAGTTTATTAAGTATAATTATTTTTTGAATATTAACTTAAAGTACATATCGTACATTGATCTATCTTCGGTATTCCTTTAGATATATACATGTGTAAAAATGAAATCTATGGAAGTATCTAAAAGTCATGTGAGAATTTGCATTTTCGCGGACAAGAGTAAATAAGTACAAATAATGGCGTTGAAGAAAACCGCGGAAAAGAAAGGAAAGTATTTTCTTGTACGTCGATAATTACGTACGAGCTACATATAATTCAATATTACTATCGCGCACCAAAGAAAGCATTATCGACCATTCTCTCGTGAACGGTGAACGAACGAAAGTGCACGTAAGTATATCTATCATCAAGGTGTAATTTACATCAACGCCGTGAAGAATTTAAGATCTGTGCTTTTAGTAGAGACCGAACATAATCAATTCCTTTCGGTCCATTGTACTAAGAACAGAAGCGACAGTGCATATACGTACATACATACATGCATATATACATACATACATACATACATACATACATACATACATACATACATACATACATACATACATACATACATACATACATACATACATACATACATACATACATACATACATACATACATACATACATACATACATACATACATACATACATACATACATACATACATACATACATACATATATACATACATACATACATACATACATACATACATACATACATACATACATACATACATACATACATACATACATACATATACATATATATATATATATATATATATATATATATATATATTGCGAAATATCGAGCGAGGCTTATTCTAGACGAGTTAATACGCCTATTTATTTTCATTAATTTCTAGCGAGCAAGAGCGAGCGATTCAATCGCCCCGGTTAACGATACGAACCTAGAAGATAAATCGATTGGTCGCTAATTCGTGCAAGGGCCTCGATTACGCGTTACACGCTTTACATGGCCTGTACCGTTGAATTTATGCTGAGATACGCGGGAAGAACGCCATTTACGTCAAATTAGCTCCATTAGAACGTTCCTTCGACGTAGAGAGGTAATATAATTACGAGAAAAAAGTTTTACTCTCTCTCTTTCTCTCTCTCTCTCTCTCTCTCTTTC
>NC_062188.1:11703895-11911395 GCF_912470025.1 Vespa velutina | reverse complement strand
TACATACATATACCCATTACTCCTTTTTCTCCATCTCCCTCTCCCTCTCCCTCTCCTTCTCTTGTAAACAATTCCGAAAAGAGAGGAATTACTCGACCGAACATCGACAGGATAATAAAATTCCAACGTAGGTAGTTATATCTTATATGAACGTGAAAATGTTGTGGCGGGTAGGTAGGTAGGTAGGTAAGTAAGTAAGTAAGTATGTGTGGTTTGTATCATGTAAGGCCACCTTGAAAAATCAGGCTCTCGAGTTCGTCGTTTAATACGCGAACGACCACGGACTTTCGTGTCGTAAAGTTTTTCCTAGCGTTGCGGTATAATGTAAAAAGGCCGCGTGTAATTGTCGTCTGTAACTCCGATACCTTGGACTCTAAAACGGAGCAAGGTCCAGGAGGACACGAAAGAAGATTCCACTTTCAGTTTGTTCGAAAGAAACGACGAACATTCATTTGGAACCTTCGACGATCGAAGAGATTCGTGGAAAGTTTTCGGCGACTCATTTCGTTCTTTTAAAAGAAAAAACAAATGAAAACATACATTGGATTCTTGATCGTTATACCGATCACGGACTAACACTTTCGTTCGCATTTTGGATCGTAAAGGACGAGGTGTTCAACGAGGAAAATACGTGAGGCATCGTTTTTTAACGCATTTCTCATTTTTTTTCTTCTTGTCCGGCATTAAGCAAGACTCTTTTAAAATAAAAGATAGCGAAAGGGCGAGCCGGACACGTCTGTCCGGTCGCATTAAGCGAAATGAAAAATGACGAGCTCGATGCTCTCTGGTCGTAGGGCAGCGGAACGAGAGACAAAGACGTGCGTGTACGTTTGCTCACCCGCGTTTCTATGCTTTGTAGATATGTGTGCGTGCGTGCGTGCGCGCGCACGAATATGTTTGTAAGAGAGCGAGATAGAGAAAGAGAAACTGGTAAGTATGCAGGAAAGCGATGCTCTCATCGATCTCTATTCCCAACGCAGTCCGTTTCACTGGACGCGAGACTCGCGCGAGCGTATTTACATTATCATAAACTGGACCTCTCGCATGCGCACGCGCGGCTCGTTGTCTCTAAGCTGGAGAAAGGAGAAGAGAGTTAAAGGAAGATAAAGGTCGGAGTCGCGGACGAGCGAGAACGAACCGGCCGAAAGGTACATTGGCGTCGTCTCATCTTCGATTCGAATTCGTTCCTTTGAAATAACAATTATTTTGATCGATTAATTTTTGTGATGAGTACATAAACGTTAATTGTTCCATAAATATTTTGTTTAAAACGTTCGATCGTATTAAATTTAATGTTATCGTCACACCGGTATCGTAAAATTTTAAGATTAAATTTAAATGTATATATTACCTCTTATAGAGGTTTACATGTGGCCGCCAATGAATAAGAACGACGGAACTAGCGCGCATAACGACAAGCGTGCCGCATAATGCACGGAAATTTATGGCGTCGTCTCGGCGCAAATTACCGCCCTTGAACCGTCGCCGTGCAGCACATTATTTCACACCGAAACGGGGGATTATTTGATTTCTCCAGATGCAAAGATGCTCCGACTCAAAGGCTTTTCCCCACGCCATGATCTTCGTGCTACTTACTATCAGCCTATGGGTTTTTCTTTCTCTTCTTCTCATACTTGAAAGAAGAATACCTTATGTATTATCAAGAAATATGATATCTATGTAAAGAATCCAACATCAGCGTTCAACGAAAATAACGATAAAATTAGATAATTTTAATGAAAATTCATAGATTTGAACAAAGAAAAGTCCCAAAAAAAAAAAAAAAATAAAAAAGAAGAAGATTAAAATCTCTCATATGTAAAATATTTAATTTTAAATAAATAAAGAAAGAAAGAAAGAAAGAAAGAAAGAAAGAAAGAAAAAAGAACATTTAATGTGACACAAGTCTTACGTATTTCACCATTTTTTCGTTGGTAATATAATATTTCTATAAAAGGATAGAAAAATCAAAGGACAAAAACATTATCTGTTCGACATTGTACGTGATATATCTCCAGGTATAAATTTTTTTTTAAACTTCTATAGACATTGTCTGATAAATTGATTGATAAAATTAAAATTGCATTAGATCGATAAATAGTTAATACTTCTCGAAAAAGTCTTAAAGAAAGAGTTTGCATCGAAGCTTGGAACTCGTCCAACAAGCTCGACTCGCGGGTTTGTCTCAGTCGTCTCGACTGCCTCTTACTTAGAAGCAGGACGGAAGCCGAGCACGGTAACGAACGCGGTCCCGTCTCGCGGTATCCGTTCTTCCGCGAGTGAAGAGCTATGAAGTCAGGAAGGAAGGAAAGCAAGCAACGACAGCGAAAAAGAGAGCTGGAAGAGTCCCTCGCTTGTTCGTCTTCTTTTTCTCCTCCTCTTCCTCCTCCACCACCTCCACCTTCTTCTTCTCCAGCTCCTCCTGTTCCTCATTTTCTTCTTCTTGCTTAAGAGAAAGAGATAGAGAGTTCGTTGTCCTGGCACCATCGAGAAACGACGGCAAACAGCAAGCCGAGAGATTAGCATAATACATTACGAGTCGCGATAGAAAGAGAGAACAGAGAAAGAGAGAAAGAGAGAAAGAGAGAGAGAGAGAAATATAGAGAGGAACCGGACGTCTCATTTGAGAACCGCTTTTGGCGCCAGACGCAACCTGGAATGCGGTTCCCAACTCCTCCGGGAAAGGAGGACTTTTCTTCGGCACGTGGCTATCTCCCACGCGAGGCCACGTGTCCTCCATCCGGAAGGTAAGCTTTTACAATATACAACTATAACGGACGAGAGAAGATTCGAAAGTGAAACGTGGTATTTTTTTCTTTCTCCCCCTCCCCCGCTCTCTCTCTCTCTCTCTTTTTCTCAATCGGAGATTATGTCAGTTTGATTCACGGTTGTAAGACGAAGTTTCGAGACTAATAATATATTCTTTTAAATAAGTATCTATCTTCTCGAATTCTAATGTACGATTCAATGTTGATTTGAAAATCAAAGCAATGAAAATGTTAAACTAATTTCTTAAATTTAACTTAATATTTTTCATTTTCTCTCTTTTATCCTTCGTATCGTAAAACGAATTTTACTGTTCTTTTTATGTTTTTTTCTTTCTATTTCAAACTCTCGCTCAAAATGTTCAAAAAGGAACATTCAAACGGTAAAGATTATTTGTTAAAGTATATTGCCGCAGTTAAAAGTCTGTTTATAGTATCCGCGAGCCCTCAGGGATTGGAAGGAGTGCAGCACGCTAAGAATGGACCCCGCGAACGATAAATTAATAGACGAGAAAAGCGTGCGTGCACCCGGTATCGGGTAAAGTCGAGAGCCGAAGTAATAACATAATAATAACTTGGATACCATCGGACTAATTTATTCGCGATTGGGAATATATACCGGATAAAAACTTAAAGACCAGCCTGAGGGGGAGCTTACAAAAGAACCCTTTTCAAGGCCACGTTAGGTACTCTTCTTTATTTTCGACGGGGATAGCCGGAAGCGGAAAGCGCATCCAGTCTATAATGTTTCCTCTTAGCGAGTTTTTATATCCATCGATTTGCAAAAGTTATGGCCCAAGAGAAAAAAGTAAAAAAGAAAAAAGAAAGAAAAAGAAAAAGAAGAAACGTCAAATATTAAGAAGGAAGAGACCAAGGACCCGTTGGTTGGAGTGATTTTTCGTGAATATAAAAGACCCAAGGATCGCATTTCGAAGGGTTGAGCAGTTGGAGAAAGGTAAAGAAAAAAGAAAAAGAGAAAGGTAAAAAAATCAGGGTGGGGAGAGTTTAGTATCAGCTGGCATGGGGTGGGGTAGAGAGAAAGAAACGAAAAGAGAAAGGAGAAAGGAACGGAAAGTAATTTAGGTGTCTACCACGACTCGAGGAAACGGAGGACCGAAACTTGCACGACCCATCGCGTATACCCGAACGACCAGGTTCATGAATGGAGCAAATTGCATTTTGTGCCTGGAACCGTCCAGCCAATTTATTTTCACTTTCATTTACGAGCGAACGCCACGAAGCCATCGTGTGTGCTCTGAGAAGATGGGGGAGAGAGAGAGAGAGAGAGAGAGAGAGAGAGAGAAAGAGAGAGACATATTCTCAAGAAACTCGTCCTTTCTTTACGTTACCATTCATGTTGAATTGCTTAGAAACTTTATTCTCGTGTATTCATTTAATAATAATAAATTATACCCTCAGGGAGGAAGAGGGAGAGAGAGAGAGAGAGAGAGAGAGAGAGAAAGAAAGATCAAGACATGAAAGTATTCTATGGGCTTAATAAAGAGTGGAAGAATTTTACGATCATTAATTCGTGTCATGACAAATGTCGAATGTTAGCGATTTAAAAGATAAAATAAAACGATATAATGTTTGATAAGATCTTGAACTGCGTGACATTATCTAAGAATTCTAATCTATGACATTGCAATTTGTTATAAAGGAGAACATCGTAGATAGTCTTCGGGTAACCATTGGGAAAAGATGAAAAACAAAAAGTCGTAGTTAATGCGATCGAGGGAGGAATCATTGATAGGCAAGAAAAGGTGAGATGAAAGTAGTCGCACGTACTCTCTTCGCGAAGCGAGATATATGCGAATAATAATGAGATTCTATGAATATGGTAATGGTCGCGATTAGGTGTCAGGGAGGGCGAACGACGTGTCTCTGGCAAACGCAAACGAGGATGAAATTGCCATTACTCGAAGCAAAGTGCTACCAAGACAGTAGCGTAGCTTGGCCTCGGTTGCGCATCTATATTCTGCCACAATAATACGAGGACACTTAAGCAACGAGTGCTCTAATGAAGGAGGAGCTTTGTATTCCAAATTGAATCCTTCGTAAGAGTGATCAAGAAAAAAATAAGAAAAGAAAGAAAGAAATTATTTAGACATTTATTTTAAAACTTTTTTCTCTCTCTCTTTCTCTCTCTCTCTCTCTTTCTCTCTTTCTTTCTCTCTCTCTCTCTTTTTCTTTCTTTCTCTCTCTATCACTCTCTTTGTTCTTTTTCCTTTCTCTTTTTCTTATCATTCGGTTATAGATTTTTAAATTCATGTGATTAATTAAAATTTATAAATAAATTATAAAAGAGTAGGTATCTCTTAATATAATTAAATAAAGTTAATAATATATGTATATATATACAGGGTATTCCAATACATTGGTACGACTGAGCACGGAGTGATTTCTTATGAATTAGTCGAATATAAATTTGTATTTACTGAAATTTTCAACTTGACATCGTTATAGGGATCGAAGGAGATTATTGTTACAGTACGATAAGAGGAACAGATAATAACATAGCGTATATTTGTTATTAAAATACACATGAGTATAAACAGATCCGTTAAGTCGAATCTTATAGAATGTATTTACTCATAAATATATCGAAAACATTTTATAAATTGTTTTTTTCGAAAACAGAGCCTCACATGCAAAAACTTTGGTCTACATTTTCGACTTATTTTATTCACGAGGAATCACTTTCTGTTGTGTTGTATCATTATTGTTGAAACACGCTGTATATTTTATATATATATATATATCTAACATCTGTTTATCTATCTGTCTATATATCGGATTCCCGTGATCAAAGTTTTACGAGTGCGTAAAAAGATTCGAACGATCTCTCTTTATAATATATAAAGAAAAAGGTCGAATCATCATGAGGAAGATCACATGTTTGAAGTAGCAACATTTTAAGCTCAATTCTCCACTCCGATCTATATGAAACAAAAGAAAGGATCTCCTTCGAAGCTCTTTCCATGGAATGCTATGGAATCGTGCAAGTAACTATACCGTTATAGAGAGGATGAACGCTTTGCTGTTTATTCAACGATTCCAATGTGTTCTTTCCTTATTCTCTTTTACGAGGGAAGGAAGAAGAAATTGCGTGGGTCGAACGGTCCGTTCCGTTTAAGAATGACCATCTCGATTGGACTTCTCTTCGCTACCGGAAGTAGAAAGACTATGGAAGAAGTTAAAAAAGAAGAAGAAAAAGAAGATGAAGAAGAGGAGGAGGAAAAGAAGGAGGAGAGGTTAGAGCTGCTCGATCTTCTTGGAATTACATACGAATTTCACGATAGTCTCGCTCTCTTACGAGAGCCATCCTAGTATCGTACTATCGCCGAGACTCGATGGACCACCTGGAAACGGTACGATGCCACGAGGCGGAAGTTTACTATGGTGATGTTCGCCGTTGTTCAGATAAAAGACGATTTCTCGTGCATGCCCGATGCTATCGATCGTCTGCCACGTATTTTGCCTTTTATTCTCTCTCTCTCTCTCTCTCTCTCTCTCTCTCTCTCTCTCTCTCTATCTTTCTCTTTTGTTGCTTCCTCTCTCGTAAGCACGTTGAAAATTTTTCACGTAACAGTCTTTACTTACCTTCAACCGGTACCAGTACACCCTGTATCTCTCATAAAAAGAAGATCGTAGCTAAATCAAATATGAGTTAATCGAAGATCGAAAAGATGTTAGATAAACGAGCTACGGAATTTTTGGAAAAATCCTTAGTTCTTGATGGTGTTCAATGGGGGAGATACATACGTTAAATATATACGTGTATGGTAGGGAAGTATGCGATTGGAATCATTGATAAGATCTTGGAATTGACGTTTCCCTCTTTATTGAAGCAAACATTTTCGTCAAATCACGAGTTGTTGCCTCTCGAAGGACGTTTCTTCCTTCTACTTCCTACTCCTCTTTCTTTTCCTTCTTTTTTTTTTCTTCTTCCTTCCTTGTTCCTTTTTTTTTCTTTTTCTCTTTCTTCTTTCTCGTTGTCATTTCGTTGTCGATAGCTAACAGCTGGAGAACGACCTTCGTTGCGTTCGATGTAACGGAATCGGATTCATTACTGACACGCGATCGAGCTCGATGTCGTTCCCCTCTATTTCTCTCCTCCTTTCTCTTATCTTTTTTTTTTATTCTTCTCTTTCTCTCTCTTTCTTTCTTTTTTTCTCGTTCTTTCTCTTTCTCTTCGCTGAAATTAATCGTCAACATTACGAAAGCGATCTTTTGATCATAGCAGCCATTGACATTGAATTTCTATAGGTACGATAATCATTTTACCTATCCGGAAGGATCGTTTTAGGAGAAATTCTGCAAGGATATCGAGTAACTCCTATCGCGGATATAATTCTTTCTCTCTCTTTCTCTCTCTCTCTCTCTCTCTCTCTCTCTCTCTTTCCTTCTCTGCGAAGATAACGAATTAGATGGAAAGTTGCCATCGTCACGATTTAATTAAGCCCTTCTCGCACGAAACTCGCGGGCGGTCGGCTTGGCTTCCTCCGTCGGCGATGATATAATTTTAGTACATCGAAGGAGGGCGCAATAATTTGCAGTGCGGTCACGAGAGCGGGTATTAACGCCGATGACTGGCAATTCCCGCGGGTTACCACGCATAATACGACGGGATAAATCTCTTCGGTAGCTTTTGAATCTCCGCGGCGATTCTCGCGCTCTTCCAATGGATAGAGTGAGAAAGAAAGATAAAGAGAGAGAGAGAGAGAGAGAAAGAGAAAGAGAGAAAGAGAAAGAGGGAGAGAGAGAGAGAGAGAGAGAGAGAGAGAGAGAGAGAGAGAGAGAGAGAGAGTAGAAGCTCAAGAATCTCTCGGATATGCGGATCCATCATTTACTTTCGCCCGACCGTATATTTATTGCCACGGTCAGTTCGTGGAGTCTTGATGAATGAGAAGATCGATCATCGTGTTTGCCATCGATAAGAGTTATACGATATTATTGGACGTTGTTTCGATAACCAGGAAAACGAAGAAAATCGTTCTTCGGCTATCCATCAATAACCCGATAGAAAATTTTTTACATTCACACGATCGTTAATATTGTATTATTAATTAAATCTTATATCCTGTTCGTAAGATCAACTCTTTATTAGAATAGGAAATTTTTAATTCAGGACGATCTGATTGATTTTTCATATTGATAAAACGATCGATGATAACATTTTTGCAAAACAAATGTGAACCGAATTAAATCGAAATCTTAAAAATGAATCGAAACAAGAATGGTGAATGGTAGACGTATTCTTTTCTTAAAAAAAAAAAAAAAGAATACAAAAAAAATGAAACCTTCAATTTCATACGTGTCATGTGCACAATGAAGTTTGGAATGGTGAATGGTAGACGTATTCTTTTCATAAAAAAAAAAAAAAAAAAAAAAAAGAATACAAAAAAAATGGAACCTTCAATTTCATACGTGTCATGTGCACACTGAAGTTCCTCGTACGTAACTCGTTCTCTATTCCAATGGATTTTTTAATTCCATCATGTCGACAGGACAGGGAAAAAGAAGAATACAAATAAAAATTCTATATCTTTTTTTGTAAGCAATCGAGGAGAACTATCATCCAGTACGTAAATTACGATTGAATCGTGGTTGGAAAGTAATTAGATCGAGTTTGATATCATAGCTCAATTTCGTTCGAATATGAAAACCCATGATATACGATAGCATTTTCCATGAAACTGACAATATCTATCATAAAGTTTCAAATGGCCTCATACCTACCTACCTACCTTACCTACCTACCTACCTACCTACCAACCAACCTATCTGCCAATCGATTTAATAAGCAACCGATCGTCTTTCGCCAACGCTGCGTTCAAAGGTTAGAGCCTCGCCATCCGGTCGCGATTATAAAATGCTCGGTATTATGGCGCCTATATTTCACTGCCTGGTATTACACGCTAGCCCCGAGTTCAAAAGCATTCGCGATAAATAAGGTATACCATCGTGGAGGGAAGAAAGTTATATTAATTATCCCAGCGGGGCAGAGAAGCATCAACCACCCCTTCCCCGTCTCTTTTACTTTTTCTCTCTCTCTCTCTCTCTCTCTCTCATACATGTGGAACACGCTTGTAACACATTTTCAAGCTCGAAATCCTTTTTCTTTCGAACATAATTTTTATCTTTCAACTTCCCAGAAGTAAAAGACAAAGGAATAATGCGAAAAGAAATAGAAAATGAAAAAAAAAAAAGAAAAGAGAAAAAAGTACCGAATGCGTAAGAATTAGAGATTATTAGTTACGTTGCACCATGGATAAGATCGCTAGAGTCGAGTCATCGGATTGATGCAAAATGTTAAATAAAAAATTGCTTTTCGAGTTGTGGCGATAAATCAAATCGGCGCTCGTTAAAAGAGAATTTTCTTAACGCGAACGTCAGAGTCCTATGCCGCCTCGACGAGAACATCGATCTTAGCCAAATTACGCTCGTTATCAGCTTCGTAACTCTCGTCGTCGTCGTCGTCGTCGTCGTCATTACTATCATTATTAGCTTGATTATATTAACGTTTTATATCAGTTTCAAGTTTCGGGTTAATCGACCGACTCGAGTGGTAGATACATACGTAGCTATTGGAAACGACGAAATAAAAGATAGATGGGTATGGACATTTATGTTTATTATTATTCGTCGACAGAAAGTTTGAAATCGCATTAACGCTCGAATAGATCGAGGACAAGGATAAGAATAGAAAAGTCTAGATAGGTAGGGTATGTAAGTACGTAAGTACGTACTCGATAATTCTTTGGCTATCCTAACGATAAAATAAATGATTACGACGTACGATCCACGGTTAAAATATCATTACAACAGCATGGCTTACATTACCACGATTGGCCGCATTTATCAAATACCTGGGTAAATATTTTATCGTAAATTGGAGCGTCGTATAGTAACTTCTCTTCTCTCTCTGTCTCTTTCTCTCTCTCTCTCTTTCTTTCTTTTGCTACTTTCAGTAGACCGGACAATAAATTCCATCGTGTGTTGAAAAGGTTCGATCAGCAAATGGCTGGTTAAGTAGTTGGTTAAGTTGATTGGGACGAACGAAATTGCTCTTTATGTACTATGTAAGGACGCTTGAATTTTTCGTTAGATGAGAGGAAATTTCTCTTCTATTCCTCTTTAAACTAAAGAGGAATAGAAGAGAAAAGGAAGTTCGAATATCTTCCGAGTACTTTAGTTACGTGGACTAGCCTATAACCTCGCTGCGAGAGACCTTGACGAGAAAATAATTGGCGGAAACATAATATAGCAAAGGTAGGAAGGTTGGTAAGTAGGTAGGTAGGTAGGTAGGTAGGAAGGTAGATAGATAGGTTGGTAGGTAGGCAAGTATATGAGGATTCAAATTTTTTCTTAGTTCGCACGCGGACGATGCGCGATATTCGCGCGTCTAACATTGCGCTCGTGATTAATCTGTACATCAACGATCAGCAAACACTTTATAAATCCTAGGAGAACGAACTTTGCAGTTTTTCTTTCTTCGTAGAATGAGCGACGCTTAAGAAGATTACACTTTTTCTACGTGTAAGTATTTTATTAAAATATAATTTTATCGAAGCCATACCATATAACGCGGATTGCATTATAAAAGCTAGGTCGATATGCTCCGGTGAATAGAGTTCGCGCTGAGAATACATACAGAAACCCCATGGAGACAGGAGAACGTTCCTGAAGGGTGTTCAAACGAGGCTTCCAGTGCGACAGGATTAATTACAGGACAGAGAGATTCCTGAATCCTCGTGTTTACACGAACGCTTCTTTATCTAGAAGGACGATAAAAATCGAATTTCGATATATGTAGTAGCTACATCGGCACTTATACTCTTCGCGCGATCTTAACTGATATCTCTTTCTCTTTCTCCCTTTCTCTTTCTCTTTCTTTTTCCCTCTCTCTTTCTCTCTCTCTCTCTCTCTCTCTCTCTCTCTCTCTCTCTCTCTCTCTCCCTTTCTTTCTCTTTAAGAAGATTTCCTCCTGATCGGTTACTAAGCCTCATACTTATGTTCCTGGTAGAGACGTCATTTTGAGTAACTAACATCTCGATCTTACCATGCGGCCTCTAAAAAGGATAAGATGCTGCTCTTCCTTCGTAATTACTTCGATTACCGCACGGAAAATAGAGAGTTATTACGAGGAAGAAGAGTAATCTCTATACCTATGATCTATTCTCTTTCCTTGAAAACTAAACTCGATAACAGTTTATCAAAATAAACTTCTATAAAAATTTTCTACAATTTTGTCGTTAACAAAGAACAAGTTTATTATTCGAGGAATTATAAAATAAAGTAGATATTAAATTATAATAATTCGTAATAATAAGATAATATTTGTATACAAAAAATTGCAACATTGTTATTTTTGTTATCTTATAGAGATATCTTATATAATATATTTCATTACCCTGTACATATGTGTGTGCGTGCGTATGTGTGTATGTGTGTATGTGTTTGTATACATATACTCTGCAATCGCGTAAGTACGTATTAAATCGGTAGAGATGCATAAACCAATAAAGGTTACAAAGAGGTCGACGTAATTACATATGATTGTTATATAAGTTACCCCCTCTATTTCTATCAAGTACTATTTACTTTCACGCTCGTTCTCTTTTATTGTCAGTAAACATACAACTTCGCTTTGTGTAAGACTAGTGTTGAGCTCTGAAGTCGTTAATAATATTTCGTGTTCTTCAAATTTTTCTTTCCATACGCAATCAAAGTTTGAAAATAAAAAGAAAGAAAAAAATCGTTAATTTATTTTTACCAAGCGATATTTATTATTTAGCTACGGTAACATCAAATTGATACGATTGAAACTTTCCACTTTGGGTGTTTGTACAAGTGTCTTCGAAAAACGAACATTGATCTGTTTTATGTATATGCCAAAGTGTATATATATATATATATATATATATATATATCGTTAGCGTAAATGAATACCTGAGGATTAACTCCACCTGACAAACTTTCTATATTCTCGATTACTCGTCGAGCGAGTCATTGTCATCTCTCTGGTTCAAAGAGAAACCTTTGGCCTCGTGCACTCTTCCCAATAAAAAAAGGAAAAAGAATAAGAGGAATAAGGAAAGGGTTAATTTGTAGACACTAGAGTCAATGCATCGGCATGTCCGTAATGCGAATGCAGATGTGAGCTGTGCTGCCTAAAACGACATGTGCCATCGACATGATACACAATAGCTATCGTTTTCGATTAAATGATACACCTCAATGGAAAAATTAAATATCATTGAGGAAGACTTTTAGGAGAAAACGAAAAAATCTACTCTCTTTCTTGTCTGCTATTTATTTAATTAATAATTTCATTAAGATAGATATAGAAGAATTAGTTTGGTAACAAAAAAAAGAAGAATATATTAAAATCAGCTTATTATCATTGATCGCAATTAAAATATCTCTGTTATAGCATTGATTCCTCTTTAAAAATGAAATCGATATTGATATTGTTGTAACAATATTATCGAATATTGTAGATTTATCGTCCGATAAAATTAATGAATCGAAAAGGAATTCGATCGAAGCTCGTTCGATGCATCTTCGATCTAGAGAGATATATGGATTCGTAGTAAGTATCGTGCCACCTGCACCAGGTGCATCGTTCGAACGTTCTGACGATGTGCATGAATGAATATACCGTCGAGCGACGACCTTCGCTTCTCCTTCCCCTTCCTCTTCTCGTGACACCAGAATTCCATGGCTTCTTTCTGTCTCCTTCCCTCCCTCCTTCTCCTCCTCCTCCTCTTCCTCATTATCTATTCTCCCCATTGTCGATCGCAACGTAGTCGAATCTCACCACTTCATAGTAATGATCCTCCATAGAAAAAGAAAAGAGAAAAAAATAGTTGAAGTTTCCCAACGAGATCTCGTCGAAACAAGAGTCGTCGTCGTCGTCGTCGTCGTCGTCGTCATCGTTGTCGTCACAGTCGTCCGATTTATTTCGTCTTACAGAACAACCGGATTCCAGGAGTGACCAGCATCGAAATTGGTTCGTCGACCGTGCTGCTGATACATTTCCGCGTTTTTTGCTTTGACAGAGGGAGGTCTTTCGTGTCGCGTCGTAATTTTTATTCTAAGTTGCTTGCAACGGTACTCCTGAATGAAAAAATTCCTTTTTGCGTAACTTTCCAACCCTCGTATGTCAATGTTTTTTATCAATTCTATATACGAAATGTTTAAAATGTATAAATTACTTTATTTGATCTGATGTATATAAAATTGACAAATTATTTTAAAATTAATCTTCAGAACGTTCTTTGTTTTCCTTTTTTCTTTTCTTTTTTTTTTTGGAAATAATTTAAGTATATAATAATCTAACAAAATTAAGTAGTAGAATTTCTTGAAGAGATTGATTTTTCCTTTTTTTTTTTCGTCGTTTCGTTTTTTTTTTCTTTTTCTCTTTGTCTCTTTCGTCTCATTTATCTTCTACACTTTCACTCGAGAAGAAAGAGACCGCATCAAATGTTAATATCGACTTTTGATGAAAAGTCAACCGTGCTTGCTATTAGTATCGGTATAATAATAAAAAGCGTGCAATCGCTTTCTAAACTTTCGTCACGTTCCGCGAGCTTCTAACGGCTCTCTCACGTGAGCGTATCCGTGAGTGTATCCGCGAACAATCTTTGTAATCGACCCATCCTATTCCGAGACAAGTGGGCACGACCATCTTGAATCATCGCGGTCAAACGATTCGCATAAAATGAATATTGATCGTCTTTGTCGTGAATCATATCTCGTATATGCAAGTGTCATCTTTTCATTTGAACGTAAGAGTAAGGGTCGTTGAAAGTACTTGAACTTATGCAGATTCGTGAGAGATTTCTTTTTTTGTTTAAATGTAACCTAGAAAGTATAGACAATGTAATAATGATGGTGATGATGATAGTAATAATCGATTTTATTACAAAAGCAATGTGTACAACTTAGAAGAAATATTTCGAACTTAAAACGATTGAAATACCGAAATACTTCTAAGAAAAAACGTCAAGGCGTCCGTGAAACCTTGTCGAGTATCTTAGAAACTACCTAAGTTCGAACGTCCCTTCCGATGACCGGAAACGTATAGTACGTGATTAGTATTACCAACAGAGCTCATGGAAACCATTCAGGAAACCGGAAGTTTGCGTATGTTCTTCATTTTGGCGCTTCGATTTCTAAGAAATATTTTTTTCCGTGGTTAGCGAGCAAGGTGCGGCACAAAATCGATCGACAACGCAAATAGTTTCTCGTGTCGGGTGTGCCTGACAAGACTTTGTACAATCATTTTTTTTTACTTTTTCTTTCTTTTTGATTTTTTTTTTTTTTTCTTGAAGTCGAATATCACATCGATTTTTTTTCTCGCTTGTGAAACACACGCGCATACCTACGCGTATACATAGAAGTTTTTAATTTCATCTCCTTTTAGTTCGGATAAACCTTTTATCGTAATCGAAACTCGATATGGAATAAAAAGCGTGTAAGAGCGATTCGATAAAGAGATCTTTGATCTCGAGCCACGAGGTTAATAGCACTGCGAGAATACTTCACAAGTATGTCGGCTTGCCAAACCTGCAAACGAAAATAGCCAGTGCGGCAGTGCAGAATACCCCGGCGATCGCTAGACGCCAGGTCGCATGGCGCGTGTCCCTTTCTAACGCGACGCCATAAAGTATCGAGCATAAATAGTGTAAGTGGTATTTAACCGTGGACCAAACTCAAACACCCTATAAATCCTTTTAAACATATTATCCGCCACATATTGTACAATATTAGATCCTAATGTTAGAGATCACCAAAGATGCCTTTGAGAGTATCGTATTGATTTACACTATTATGGGCAAAAGAAAATAACAGATTTACTGATACAAATAACCTTTAATATAAACTTAATTATAACTCAATTTTTTTGTTTTCGTTTATAACAAAAGAAATTATACAATTTGAAATTTATAATAATTATAACTTATATTATTTTAATTATTCCCATATTAATAATCATAATGCTTTGGAAATATTTATTATCGCTTAAGAATTAAACTTTTATTTTTGTTTTGAAAAGAAAAAAGAAAAAAATAGAAAGAAAGAATAAAATAAGACATAAAAATACAATATGCCGTACTTTCTATTTTTAATTATATTTTTAATTTTTATTTCTTCCGTGTTCGATCTCTTACCGAACTTTTTCAATTTCCTCGAACTTCTGTATTTTCTTTTAAATCTTTTATCGGCTTCAAAGAAATCGCAACGATCAAGATATAACGCTATTCGTTTCAGTTTATAACATGAAGGTAGCAGTAATGTAAATCGGCCGTTTAATTATTTACATTTTATTAAATTTATATTTACTTCGTGATCTTAAAATATTTGTGCGATAGTCCGTGTCGCGATCAACCGTTCACGGTAGAAATCCTTATTGGCTCTTATGATCGTCGGTAATATAACGGTTCACAAACTATTAGATAATATTTTCTAACGATCGTTACCATTAACATTACCGCATTCGAATCGTAAAAGCGAGCGTAATAGTCTAACGCTTTAAACTATTTGATATCTTCTTCGAAATGTAATCTAATTCAATTATAATATTTATTAGCAAGTATATAAAACTTTAAAAAAGGATTTGGATTAGTATAAAGATTTTATATTAACCAATATTTCATCGTAAACGTAATTAAGAATAAAAGATAAATAAAAAAAAAAAGAAGTAAAAAAACAAAGTTAAGATCCCCAATATAGAAGTAATTTCTTTGAAAGTTTACGAACGGATCAGTAATAAATATTTAAATTTCATACGTAATAAAAGGCAATCGAAAAAAAACAAGAATAATTTGTAGCCTTTTAAAAGGGACCTTCTTGTTCGAATTCTCATACAATGGGTCAAGAAGAATAACAGGATGGAATTTTAATGAGATCCTACTCTCACCACTGTGTACAATCTGTTTATTCGATAACGGCCCTTGAAAATGACACAGATTGTAGGTAAGAGGTAATATAATATTTAAATATCATTTGGTAATTTTTTATTTGAAAACCGGGGTAATTTAAAGTCTACATATAGAGGTAAAAAAAAAAAAAAACAATTCGTACGAATTTCTTCTCCTTGTGGATGTAATGATCGTAAAAATATAAAAGCAATCTTTTTCGAATGCACCGACTAAATCAGCTTTTTGTTTGAAATAATCTTGGAAAAAAATTTCTTAAAAGAAGAAGAAAAAAAAAGTAAACGAGAACAAAAACGAAAATGAGAAAAGAAAAAGGAAAGAAAAAAAAGTATAGAAGATAAAGATGCATAGTATAGTAGCAAGGAAGGAGTAAGCTTTCTATTAGCGGTCACAAACAGACAGAATGGACATCTTGGCCCGCTCGAAATAGAAATAGAAATAGGTCCTAACGGACGGCTCGCGGCCAGGTTAGGTCTTATTTCTTACGTTCCTTAGGATGATTCACTAAGAGGGAGCGCAATTGCGACTTTGCTAACACGAGCCTTAACTTTTCTCGAGACTTCGATCTTTAGCACAACGCGTTATCGCGCTCAAACTCGTCGTGTTCACGTGCGATCACGAGAGTGCCCAAGGCTTTGCGTACCTACTCGAGACTTCTGTGTGGCTATATACGTCTCGCGTGAACACTCTTCTAAAAGATCTGCTACTACCACTACTATTGCTATTACTATTATTAGTTTGACTTCAAGACAATGGTAAAAAAAAATTTGTACCGATCGAAAAAAAAAAAAAAAAAAAAAAAAAAAGAAAAAAGGAAAAAGAAAAAGAAAAGAAAAATGAAAATGAAAAAAGGAGATGGATATAAACAAATATAAAGAGAGAAAGTAAATGAGAATTCAATGATCTCTCTTCGAAGCCAGGGCTTCGTGTCCAAAGGTTGAATCATTTCGCTAAATGCGGTGTTGCGTAATTTTAGGTGGGACGATGAGTATGCCCGCTCAAATTCTGCCAGCTGCTGTCCCCGCTTTTGCTACCGGCTTGCTGCCGGGGTGCACGTCCTATTTAGGCCGCGGCACGTCCACTCTATCCATACAACCACGTGAACGTCCAATCAACGTCGACCAGAATCCAATGGAACGTTTGCTATGGAATCTAATTCTGGACTAGTGCCTTGTGGTGTTTAATTGGGGAAGTCCAATTCCGGGGATGTGATTTCTATATTGTGTATCTTTTCTCTTTTATTATATTTTTCATATCCTCCGATTCCCTCGTATCTTCATTTTCTGAATTTTATTTTCTTTTTCTTTGTTTTTTTTTATTCTTCGACTCGAAGTATCCTTCATAATATACGCTATGTCATAAATATCAATTTTAAAGGTGCTACTTGGTTAATCGAGGTAGGGACACTCGATAATTGCTTTTAGTATCCGGAACCTTTTTCGGCAGGTAAAAGGCAGGTATTTCCCATCAGACTTGATTTATGACTTTGGTTGCAATTTTAAGAAAAAGATCATTTGACTAGTCAATGAACATTCAACTCACTAACATTTTTATAGCTTTCAATTTGTGTAAATTCTTCATCCGAACATTCGTTTTGACTCATTATTTTTCTTTTCCTTTTCCTTTTTATTAGAAATATTTTTTATTCCTTTTGCTATTCTTATAAAAGACATCTATACATGTTAATCAAGCGAACTGATATCGCTCGAGAAGCGTCGTATCGCGTACATTTGCACTAATAAATACGCTCGAGGACTCGTTTGACGTAAAGCGCGCTGGTGTCGGATTAACGAGGATCGGGGAATGCCGATCGAATGAAAAAATTATCGGACTACCTATTTTACGATAAGACGACATCTGTGACGATCCTGTTTATATTTGTGCTAGGTTACCTTTGATTATTATTTATACATTTATCGCAATATTCCAGACACACTGGTCTCTCCCTTTTTCGTCATTGGTTCAATATCGATCGTTAAAAACGATCGTTCGATTGATTATCCAATGAAATTAGAAACTGACTTGAGGGACGACCATTCGTAGTTTAGATAATTCGTCGTGAGAATAATTCTTTCTCGTCGTCTATCTGACGATTCCTGTGTGTCTCGAAGGAAAATTTAGAGAGTAACAAGACAGTTACAGAGACTTTACAGATGTTAGAAGGAACGACAACTAGCAAGGTATTACTTGCTCTCAACATCGTTTTAGTTACATTGCTTGGCTATTACGTTTGACGAGGTCCATACCAACTGAGTTAAATCTTCGGGTGTCTCTATCGATTACGAATAGGCGACGAGTGTTAAACACCGTGAGTCACTTTAAACTAACTCGCACAGAATTTATAAAGATACACTCAGGCTGGATACAAATAGAATCGGCTGTTTTAGACCGATGAATCCTAAAAGCACGAACAAAGAATTCCCATTGAAACGAGAATAGAAAAATGAAATGAATAAGGATCTCAATGATGACTTTTTCAACGATATAAATCATTCGAATCCTTTTAGCATAAGCGTAGGAGATTTGCGATCTGTCCTAAAACATTGGATTTTTAAAGAACCTTTTTCTCGCTTTCGGACGAGGAGAACACGTTAAAAGTACGACCTCTGAGATGATTCAGACGCGAAACATTCCCGACGATGCATGGCGCCACATATCCGACTACGGGGCGCACTTCCTTTGCGAGACGCGCGGAATTAATAGGAAAACGAGCCGAGTGACAGGGGAGTCGTAAGCTCCTCGCGTACATGTACACACATATATATATATATATATATGTATATATATACACACATACATACATGCATGCTTACATACATATGTAGACACATCCATAGATGTATACATACATGTCACATGCATATATATGTATGTATATACATATATATACATATATATATATATACATATACATATATATATATATATATATGTATGTATCTATGTATATACTCATACAATGTATATACTCATACAATGTATATACTCATACAATGTATATACTCATACAATGTATATACTCGTACAATGTATATATTCATACGTTCGTATGTTCACGTATTATATACATAAACAAGTAAGAAAAAGATAAGTATAAACGTCGACGTTCGTATCCCTTCGCGACCGAGTCAGTAACCGATCATGGTTACGGGCATGGATGAGCCTGGCATGCCTAATGTCTGGCGCCTCTGGCTCGTGCGCCAGGAAATAGATTGCATCGCTTATCGGAAAACACGAAGGAGCCTCGCGTCCAGCTTCCATCCGCCATCTGGAGAGCTGCTTCCAACTTTTGCTTCTTTTTAGTCTTTTTTCTTTTTTCTTTCCTACTTTTTTTCTTTTCTTTTCTTTCCTTCTTTTTGTTTCTTTTTCTTATTTCTCAAACACAGACAAGTTCGTGGTCTTCTTCTTCTTCTTCTTCTTCCTCTTGTTGGTTCCGTCGCGGCTTCGTGAAAATAATGACATCATTGGTTACAAGGGTTTTAACTCGTCACGAACAGATGCAATTCTTCGAGGATAATGTTTATTATGAAAACGATAGATAATAGAGGAGAGAAAGGCAAAACGTATAGTAGATACGTGTGCATCGATCGAGACTCGATAATGACTTACATCGTTAATTCTACGAACGGGCTGACCTGCATCGAGGATGCTAATGCGTACGTACCGGAAACGATGACGTTTCTGTGGGCAGGAAACTCCGATGACAAAGTGCTTAACAGCGAATCCGTGACATTAATGTGCCAACGGTGCACCGATATATCGAAACGTACATTCCGTCCATCAATTTCCGTGTATAAATATTTCAAATTCCATTTAGACAAATATTTTTGCTTGTTTATTCGAATTTATGGAAACAATAAATTCTTTTATAATCAAATAAGTCTTTTAAAATCGAATGTCGTAGGAACTTTTAGTGGGATTATTAAAATACATTAATTTCAACTACGACAATGAACGAACGAATGAATTTCGTGGAATTCGTTGTGTTAATTCTAACACTGTTATTAACATAAATATCTTACCTCTTACCTGTTTGTCCTGGTTAAACCGGTTAAATACAATGAAATGACTTTACCCATTTCACAGATATTAAGTTTAGAGAAAAAAATGATATAAAAACCGTTCGACTAATTATTTCATTTAAAACGAATAACGCAATGACGAGCATTAAAACATCGTTATAAACGTAGTCGAATTTGATCTAACGGTAAGTCGAGGAACAGATGTTCGATCGGTTTTCATGATAAATCGACTTCGAAATGATAATTCACCGATCTATAGTTACTTGTAAAGGTTTCCATTTAAACAATCCCTTTGCTCGTTTCTCTCTCTTGTGTCGGACTTTTATCTTCTAGCGAGGATCTATTTTTAAACGCGGGTCCTGGTCTAGACGATAATTTCAAAGGAGCGACCCTACACATACTCTACTCGAGCCAAGAGGCAAATTACTACACTGAATAGATGGTTGCACGGCTGAAAGCACGCGCTCTTATCACGAATGACGGAGACTGTTTCGAGTCCGACCCTTTGCGACTTCGAAGGCCATGTTCTTCTTGGTATTCTCAAGGGGGTCTTAACGTTACAGTAGAGGTAATCATCTTCCTGTACCTTGTCCAAAGTAAGTACTTAAGAAGAACTACGAACTTACGTGATCTCCGAATCGAGTTGTATCGTATAAGCTCGATTATAAATACAAAAATTCTTTTACGACCACATGAAAGAAATTAGCCGACGTAAGATAATATGCGTTTTTCTTTTTTTACCTTTTGTTGGTACCTATCAATTGAATAACTTATATTTTTCTACATTAACTTTTTCTTCTGTTGTTGAATTTTAAACATTTTATTTACAATTATACTCCAACTAGCCTTAAAACTGTACGGAATTTGAATGAATCTCTTTTTTTTTTGCGACTCATAACACATGATATCTTTGAATTCTCGAGCAAACGAAAAAGGAAAATGAGAAAGCGATCAGAAAAAATGTCCTTGATAACGTTAACCTATAATCGTATAGTATATATACGAATATATAATATGTATTTCCAGCAAACGTAGAACACATCTTCGCGTAGAACGTATCTGCCGATTTCTTTCGTTGCATCATACTGTTAAGCGCGACTAAAGAAAAAAGGAGCCACGTCAACCGAACGGAGAATAATAAATCGTTGCCGATTGCGCTGTGATCAATGATTGTCATTCCGTATGAATAAAAATAATAAACACCAAGAGTGCGCAATCGTCAAAAGGAGAAACTTTCCATGCGTACGTTGAAATGAAGAATGGACGCGACCTTGAGAAGGAACGTCGTACGAAATCGAAAGTCTTTCTTTACATCGACGTCATTGTCGTCTTCAAACTGGACGCCATCGATGTTATAGATAACTTTACCGATTACAAATTGTCGAGCGTGAAATCGAAAGTTACAAATTTTCTCTTCTCTCGTCATCATTTTTTATTAGAAAAAAAGTTTCTCTCTCTTCCTTTCTGGAAAATGTCGCCAAACGATCATGGAGAAGGACAGAAACGTATGCACCCAATGACGCTAAAAAAAGTCTTTCATGTAAAGGTAGTGAAATAAATGCATTTTCCTCGCTTTGACGAGGCGAGTTATCTCTACTCATGTATACGTACATACGTATGTACGTACGTACTGAGAGGGTTTTGACAAAAGAGACACAATGGCGATATTTTTTTCTTTTTTCTTTTTTTTTTTTGCCAGACTACCTCTTTCGTTTGTCATGACGAGCATGTTGGAAACGATACGGCCATGGCTCGAGCACGTTTTTTTCTATTTTCTTTTTCACTCTCATCAGTCTCTCTGTTCGTATACCTGCACATTCGTCGAAGGAATGTCAAAGGAATTTCTCGTTCGTTCTAAATGGACATTATCTCAGCGAGGCTCGGTAATTTCGGAAAATGGAATGAGTTTTACATCACGAGCATGACTCTACATGTTCCCGAATGCTTCACAATGATTTCTTCGATTTTTAAATATCTCGATTCGTGAAGATAAGTATGTTGTAGAAGATCGATCGAAGTAAGAAACAACCAGTCACGTAAACAAATATTTCTTAGTGCGGTGGCAGTTCTTCAGGAGATTACTCGAAAGTAACATTGGCCGCAAATTACGGAAATTTTCTCTCTCTCTTTCTCTCTTTCTTTCTTTCTTTCCTTCTTTCTTTCTTTCTTTCTTTCTCTCTCTCTCTCTCTCTTTCTCTTTGTCCATTGACATGACTCGGAAATTGCAGTGGCAATCTTCCTGAATGTCCCCTATCGTACGTATTTCTCCGCGATGACTCTCCAGAGAGCGAGGCAAATGCATCGACACGTATTCGAGAAGAGCTAACTAACCATTCCCGAGTTAATCGAACCGTATAATCCATACCACGAGCGATGCAATTAAGTCTTTTGTAGGACATAAGGGAAACTACCCTTCGTTTGTCGTTCTCGCCTTGTGCTAGCACGTGCCGGTATAAATGTATATTTATAAATACGAGATATATAATATTTACGTAAGAAAGACATGTTGGTATTCTCTTCACGCAGTGATTCTTTTTCTATCTCTCTTTTTTTCTATCTTTCGTTTTTCCCTTTCTTTTCTTTCTTCTTTTTTTTTTCCCCCATACCGAACACTTTTCATCTATTAGAGCGTACAAAAATGATTCTCAAAAAAATTGCTCACGAAAGACTTTAATAGAATGTCTCTTTAGGACAATTTTATCTTTTGTTTACTTTAATTGACGATTATGTATCTCTTCCTTGAAGAGAATAGAAAGCTCCGATAAAAGATGGGATCAATTTCAATATTTTCCTTTTTATTTTCTTTTATACTTTTTACCTCATTTCATTATTGTCATCTGTAAAGACAAACGATTCATCAAAAACCTTCCTTTCTCGATAAAGATATTGGCAAGAAAAATAATGAAAAAAGTTATGCGTACTCTCGTGGACTCGAATGTTTTCCCTTTGGAAATGAGTCATCTTCTCTTGACGAGGGTAACCAGTGAAAGCGATATTAACCTGAGAACACGTGGTCTTCGTCCTGGTTTTCGAACTGACCGTCTTTGTCCTCATGCATTTAAAAAGAGAAACGAAAATGTGCCTCGCGTTGAGGATCTAAACCGCATGCTCATTTTTCAATGGAGTATAGTGTCAGTGTGATGTTAAAATGGATCCCTTGAATGGTACATATACTTTCGAATAGTTTCAACAATTTATCCAGATATTTCTTACAATTAATAACATTTCAACTAATTCAAGGTTTAGAATATTTATGGATATTCTTTCTTTCTTCGTGTACTTAGACAAACGAAGATATTTTCTTTCTATTATTTTATTCTGAATATTTTTTGGAAAAATAAATAATCGTTTATACGTAGTTACATATTTTCAATTGATATCAATTTTTTTGAATACAGAGAAAGTGAAACAACAAGAGAGAGAAAACCACAGAGAGAAAGAGAGAGAGAGAGAGAGAGAGAGAGAAAGAGAAAGAAAGGGAGAGAAAGGGAGAGAAAGGGAGAGAAAGGGAGAGAATGGAAAAAGGATCAAAAGGGATAAAACCGTGTGTCACAGTATCATTCGACACTCGGCACGCACAGATCGGCCATCTGTTCTTCCTTGCCTGTTAAGTGCTACCCTCTTTCTCTCTCTCTCTCTCTCCCTCTCTCTCTCTCTCTCTCTCTCTCTCTCTCTCTCTCTCTTTCTCATTCTCACATCACTAAAGGACGTATTACGGTCACTCGTAATTCGAGCCAATCGTTCGACGACTAGCCTCATGTCATTCGACAATTCGTATTTCTCTTTTTAAAAGCGAGAACCCGCGCCTTTCTACGACAAGACGACGTTCTCTCTATCGCAAAAGATATCTCTGAAGGATACTTCTCTTTCTCACTCGTTCGTTTACTAAAGCGCGTTTGCGAGCTCGCGCGCACCTCACAGCACCCGCGGTTCCCTCTTACAGAGTGGCACACCGGAATCCTCGCGCGCCGTTGGAAATACGAGCATTCCTGACCGTCCATAAAAAGTATAATGGATGTAATAGCGCGGGAAACCGTCGGCCGTGCGTTTTCTCGTTGAATTACGTTCTCGAGACTTACCGATCTATACCTTCCTTCCATCCATCCAACTTGTTCCATCTTCTCTCTCTCTCTCTCTTTCTCTCCCTCTCTCTCTCTTTCTCTCTCTCTGTCCCTCTTTCTGTCTCTCTTTCTGTCTCTCTCTCTCTATCTATCTATCTTTCTTTAACTCTCTTTTTCTTTCTTTCTCTCCCTCTGTTTCTCTCGATCGAATTTTATATTACACGTCTCTCCTTCTATACTTTGCATCCCTCCTCCCTTCCCCCCCCCTCGATCAATCGTTTTACTGGAACATTTACCGCAGGAAATAACATCGATTTTCGAAGAATCGGAAAATCACGGAAAATCGAAGAATTCAAAGTAAATTCGATTCGGTGAGAATCTTCTCTCGTTTGCTCTCGTGAGAAGACAGAAAAGAAAATTACCGTTTTCCTTCGGTTGAGAATGAATGTTCGAGATTTTTCAAATTCTTATCGTGGTTAGAAAACGACTGTTAAAGATGAAGCTGAAATGTCAGTGAGGTTTAGAAGAAAAAAAAAGGAAAGAAAAGAAAAGAAAAGAAAAGAAAAGAGACAATGAGAGAGATCCTTTACCGCAGATATTTATCGAGGGCTTTTAGAATTTCTAAAAGGGACAGAAAAGTGAAGAGAGTTATGATGAATGTTGGTACAATCGAAGGAAAATCGACAATTTTCGAAGGATGTCTTTCTTTTCTTTACAAAAAGACAAAAGAAGAAGAAAAAAAAATCCCCAAAGAAAAAAAAATACCCAAAGTATTGCTCCAAACATATATATAGCTTATAGGCTTACATATATATATATATATATATATATATATATATATATATATATATATATAGACTTAGTAGTAGTATTTTATCTTTCCCACGTACCTCTTCCGCGAAATTACTTATTCTACTAGTAAAGGAAGTAAGTATATTATAATTTCTTTCTATCGACTTTGTCGAATAACCCAGATGCGTGACACACATTATAGTCGCGAACGATAGGTAGATAGACAAGACAGATAGATATTGTATAGCATAAATGGGAGTAAGAAAGTGAACAACGAGTACGCGTCGTGTCCCTGTCATCTTTGAACTGAAGTATCGAGGCCATACGTTACGTATCTATCTACATAAACACATTCACGCACACACATATACCTATAATAGTAACGTTTCGCGTTTATAAAATAAAAGAGAAGTTACATGCATTCTTGTGTCTTCGGAGTAGAAACGATACGTAATCCTAACGCCATTGGTACGTGCCAGCAACGTAATCCGGAGTAATCGAGTTCGAGTGAAGGATCGAACGCGGAAATCCATTAAAAGATTCATTTCGTGGGATAGCAACACATCCCTAACGTTTATACCATGGAAAAGGAAACTCTTAGCAGTGTTAGCGTTCTTGCTTAGAACAAGTCGATTGGCATCCTCCGTTTCCACTTGTTTCCCTCTCTTCCTCCTTCTCCTCTTTCTCCTTTCCTTCATCGTCGTCGTCGTCGTCGTCGTCGTCGTCGTCGTCGTCGTTGGACGCTCTCGGCACGCAATGAACGCCTTCCTTCCTTCCATGTTGGCGTAGTCTCGTAGCGACTCGGCCTCGGCCGTCCTTGCCCCGTGCCGGTAGGCAACGCTGCTTTAGAGAAGGTTGCTAGAGAAGGCTGCTTACTCGGCTAGGAAACGCGTTGGGGGCTAGGAAACGCGCTTATAGTCGACTCCGTTAGTAGCATTACTAACTGACGAGAAAACATAGTACTCTTTGAACGAATTAGAAAGACTCTTCTAGACCTCTCCTTTCTGTTCTTTCTTTGCCTATTGTGTAGGAGGGAAAGTTACTGGGATTTGATTCTTTTCTTTTTTCTTTCTTCTTTTTTCCTTTTCTTATTCCCTTTGAATTACTTCAACTCTTTCCATATAGAACAACGTTCATTTTTGAAAAATAAAAGACGAGAAAGATAGTCTCTGACTACTTGTCGATTTCTTTCAATCTTTAGTAGTCTAAATTAAGAAAGAAAAAAAAAAAGAAGAAAAAGAAGATAGAAGAGACAGTTTCCTATTTCGTAGGAATTTCTACTGTCGGTGAAATTGGAAAGATGATGGTAAAGCAGAAGAAGGAAAAAAAACATAGTGGAATGGAGGATTCGCGATCCTCTTTGTCTCTGGATCGAGTAGAACAGCACGAAGAGTCGTGAGCACGAAGAGACAAGCTCTTCTCTTCGGCTCACCATTAGGGCTAATGAGTTCTTTGACGATGGAAAATAAAAGAACGTTTTTCGTGCGACTACTTCCGCCTTTCTGGGACCTGAAAATCTAGAAAGAGTGCCACCGATTCTCTCTCTTTCTCTCTCTCTCTCTCTCTCTCTCTCTTTTCTTGAGTTCCACAAACGAATCATTCTACCATAATGATAACGGACGTGTAAGTACGTATTCTTGGAAAAAGAAAATGCAAACGTTTGTGATATCTATTCTTTGAGCCACGTTTTTAAATTTATTGTCTCTATATCGCGAAACGTGCTTTTATCATTCCTTCATCAGTCAAATGTTTTAATTAAGTTCGCATTAAATATCGTTTACGTGGCTTTTTGATTTGCTTATTTTTTTTGTTCTCTCTCTGTCTCTCTCTCTCTCTCTTTTTCTCTTCTTTCTTTTCTTTTAAGCGTATATAACATTTCGATGTTTTTCTACAACGATAAATGAGAAATTCCTTCGTGCTCTACTCTCTCGATCAAATAATAAAACTTTTTTCATCATCGTCATCATCATTTTCATCATCATCATCATCATCGTCATCGTCGTCGTCGTCATCATAATTATCATCATCATTATCGTTATCAAAGACAGTTAATATAATGATTTTAATGCGAGTTGAATCCATCTGGACGGATGTATGATAAAATGTGAGCATACATAAAGGTAATTCAAAGAAATATGTATTATTAAACGTATACAGGTTAGAAGCAATTACAATCGTCTCAGTAACATTATGGGTATATATGTACGTAGTAGTAGCAGTCAGTCATGTTCTAAACATACGCGAAGAAGGTATACCGATTCAGTACGTCTCTCCAGTAAAATATAGTACGCTAGGATTATCTTAAATTACTGTCAGACAGTTGATTTATAAGGAAGACTGATCGTATACGAGTGTACTTCACGAAAGTTCCGAAATGTGATCGTATATATGTATGTATGTATGTATGTAGTTACATTGTACGAAGGATCGTTCAGATTCACTATCGGATCGATCTGTTTCATTACGTCGAAGTGCAGTTTACCGGATAAGCTTAATGAGCCGGATAAACTTCTCTCTACGAATGAAGTTGCTCGAAGTAACGCGTAAAAGAAGAAAGAACATCATGTCGCCAAGCAGAAATGTTTTTGCTGAACGAATGATGTAATTCGAAAGCTATGTTCGACGTAGTCGTTCTTCAGATAAAACAATTACGTGTTAACATTTCCACGCTAAAAATAAGTCTGCTTGAAGTCGTATAATCAAACTGAAATCAAGCTGGACTCGAGATGCTTTGTCGTTTTAAAGTTTAATCAAACTGTGTATGTGTATATGCGTGTATTTGTTTATATGTATATGGGTAGATAGGAAACATCGTTTTCACGATTCGGTGAACGAAACATAAACATAATAAGCGTAACATAGAGTAATTAACATTTTCTAGAGACTCTATAGGAAATATTTAATCGAATTATACGAGCGTATTAAATCGATTCGTGGAATCAACGAACTTAACGATCCCAAGGGGGTCCATCTTCGTTTCACAGAGGTCACGGACCCACCATATCAATGTACCTTCTCGTATCTCTCTCTCTCTCTTTCTCTCTCTCTCTCTCTCGCTCTCTCTTTCTCTCTTTCTCTCTAGATTTACGGTAGATGTGTGTAACGTTGTTAGAAATATCGTTTCCCATGTAAAGAAAGAAGGAAAAAAAGAAAAAGATAGAGAAAGACTATGGTGGTCCTTAGTGTAGAGCGATTCACCGACGTACTGAAACGGCTTCCTTCCTTCGGCGTATCGAGCTAAGTTAATTCCAGGGTAGAGCTAATTATCGCCAGGAGTCGAGATGTTACCAACCGGGTGTATTAATGATCTCGAATATCCGTGAAATCGGCCTCGAAGAAGGAAACACCGTTTTATTTAGCCGTGCCTCGATAATCCGCACCGGCAAAACACGCCGGAGTATCGTCGATTACGATTGCGATTCTAGAGAGGGAGGAAGAGAGAGAAAGAAAGAGAGAGAAAGACGGAGATAGTAGAGATAGAGAAAGGAGAGAGAGAGAGAGACAAAGAAAGAGAGGAGAGAAAGAGGAGAGGGAACTGGTTGTACAACGTGAGAGACTCGCCTCGATGAATCACCTGTACTATCGTCATGCTTGTTCCTTATTGCCTCACGAGTACTAAATCTATCGGTATTGTACGAAGGTCGTTCGAGAAACTAACTTGAAAAACGTCACCGTTGATGATAATAGTATAGATTTCGTTGTAGAATGTGGAATGATTTTATAATGTTATTAGATGAGATATTGACCTTTTTATTCTTTCAAATATCCTACGTAAAACTTTTAATTGAAGTACCTTTGGAGTTCGATCGATCGAAGAAAAGTAATAATAGCTTTCAAAGTGTCTCTTCTTTAGAGGATCACATATAATACATATTTGCTTAAGAGAGTAATACGATATCTTATTTCGTTTTTCGTTTATTCGTCAAAATCGTCTTCTTGCTTTGTATCACGCGAATACCATCGTGGACACCTGACGACACTGTTTTCTAAGTTATACGAGTCTCCTTCGTAACAATATTTTTATAAATTATTATTAATATTTTCAATGGAATTTTTCTTTCTGTCTCTCTCTCTCTCTCTCTCTCTCTCTCTATATATATATATATATATATATATATATATACCTCTTTGATTTCTCTCATTCTCAGGTTATTAGACTTTCTAAAAATAATTTTCAAAGAGAGCCACCCACGTAGAAAACTACGCACGTTCATTCGGTCAATAATATTTCAATAAATCATCGAACCACCTAAATTGACCTTCCGTAACTCTACTAGAAGTATTTTCAAGACTCATGAAACGTCGACGTTTTCTTCTACACCATCCTTGATCCTTCGGATGACCGCGATCGAGGCCAAAAATATCGATCCGAAATAGCGTCGTCTCTTTGTGTCTCCACGTGTATATATATATATATATATATATACATAACATACCTAGTATATATCAGTTTCCCTATCGTTTTCATTCGCGTCTTCGAATCATTAAGATTCGAGTACGACCAATGGAATCTTATTTTCCGCCGTAAATATCGAGCAAACTCGTAGAGACGACACGAGTACGTAAAGTCCCTCGTAATTTGTCCGTTCGCGCACGCGTTGCGATCTGTTAAAATGTGCATGCACCGGGGACAACACTTCGAATCGAGCATTTCTTATCGCTCAATGCGAGTCGTGATACGTAAACTTTGCAAGTTATAGACGTCGTTTATGTCAAAGTAGACGTTGAATCCTTCTTCGCGAAACAAAGGATCGTCAGCGGGAAGCGATTTAACGAAAAGAAAGAAAAAAAAAGAAAAAGGAAGAAAAAAGTAAAAAAAAAAAAAAAAAAAAAGAGAGGAAAGATAAAATATATAGCAATAGCTTCATCGCAAGTTTAACGCATGTATCTCCATATTTTTAATAGCATTAAAATATGTGCTGATTAACGATAAAAACATTGATAAGCGAAGTCGCTCATGGAATATAAGTATCCTAATTATTATTGAATCCGTTTATTACGTTATCGTGCTTATGTATTTGCGTCATGGCTAGAGAAGACAACGGTTATCGTTATCGATATTACCTAATTTATCTTGGCATTGAAAGCTGCACCGACTTATTAGAGGATCGATAATATAAGCGCTTGCATATAACCAAAGAGAGAAGAAGAAGAAGAAAGAGACAGAAACAGAGAGAGAGAGAGAGAGAGAGAGAGAGAGAGAAGGATTAACTCTGACCCTCTCTTTCTCCGCGTTGCCGCTTCTCTTTCGCTTGGAAACCTATAAATTATACATTCCATTATTCATGCTGGCTCGCCATAATCATGTAAGATGGTTGACAAGATCCCGTCGCGTCCTACCGTATCTCGTGTTTCCCCTCTTACAGAAATAATCATCGTTGTTTCTTCGAATAAAAATATTTTCTTTTTCTTAAAGAATAATTTTTCAATTCGACCAGCTAAAACAATTGTTTCTAGCTAATTTCAAGGCGACCCTCGGTAACAACCAGAAGCTACTGCTACGAAATTATTTATCAAAATCGTCTCGGTCGGCAGCTGCGACGAAATGCAAACAGGCGAAAATTCCAAAGAGAATTCTGAACAGCCTTTTAAAGAGATGCTAGTATCGATCGTAGTCGTAGACTCTCGTCTCTTGGTAAGATGGACTAAAAAGATATAAAGTATATATATATATATATATATATATATATATATATATATACCTAGGAAGATCGCGTTAATTCGTCACATCGAAATCGAGAGAAGGAGAGAGAACGAAAGAGAAGTTAAGGAACGATTCGCGGAGTCATCGCACGATATGATAAGAAGAAAAAGAAGAGTGGAGTAGGAATAGTGGAAAGAGGATGAGGAGGATGAGGAGAAGGAGGAGATGAAGGAGGAGGAGAAGAGAGACAAGGAGAAGGAAAAATAAGAAGAGGAAGAAGAAGAAAACAACGAGAACGCGCGTCTAGAAGAAAAAGGAGAAATCGGGGAGGGTTCGTAGTTCGCGCGAAAACGTTCGGTAATGTTCGGTAGACTTCGGATACATTCGGTGTCGCCGGCGAGTGTTGAACCCCCACTCCGGTGGCGTATCGCACGGCAGAAGGAAGAGTGGGGAGTCGGCGTTCGGCGGATCGCCGTTCAATCGTCGTTCGATCGTCGCGCGAGGTGGTTGCGTGCTGGAAAGCTCGCACGGCTGTAAGGCGCGTGCCTCGGTTAATACGAGATATATACAGTGTACAACTCGCCCTCGTCGTGAACACGTTTATTCTTTTTCGTCCTGTTACGAAGGAAAATTATCTACGGAATAACTAGGAGGAAAACTATCTACAACCGCTTCCGTTCTTTGGAAACCTTATATCAATAGAAGACAGAAGGAGAGCAGGTGGTGGTGTATATAAGGCAAAAGAAGAAGAAAAGAGATGTCTTCTCCTCGTTCGAGATCCGTTCTTCGCGACAGTGACGTGATGTCTTCTCGTTCCTTGTTACGCTGACGCCGCGTAGAAAGGTCTTCGTGAGAAAACGTGGTGACGGAGCGCGTTATTTTTCCTCGATCTTGTTTTATATCGTTCTTTTGTGCATTCGGATATTAATTTCTAGTTAAGGTCAACGCGCGTCCAATAAACGAGTATACGTCTGTACATATATACGTATACATATACATATACAAATATTTATACGTATTAACGTATAGCCGGCTGTGATCGGTTTATTTAGAAAAGTGCGTTGTTTCCGGTTCGGCTACGACACAACCAACACGATACTCGCTTCGTTTCTCGTGCCACGAGGTCGACGGATTTATTTTGTCCCTTTTGTAACTTACTTTCTGTGCCACGGAAGAGACATACCAATATACATACACACATATACGAATCATACACATATACGCACGCACGCACGCACGATAAACTACACGACCCACACGCATATATTGTCGTCGTGCGGTAAATACACACACAGCGAAACGCGCGCGCGCGCGCGCGCGTATCTAGACGACGTAGCAACGTACACACGAGGAAAGATTCTTAGGAGTCGCGCGGCGCCATGACCGCGGACGGCCTGTTCGAACCTACCAGCATCCCGGGGCACCTCGCTCCCACGCCCGAGAGACTGGAGAGGCTTCTCTCGAAGCAGACCCTCGAGGAGCTCTACGAAGTCGAGGAACAGCCTTTCGCACGGTAAGTGAGCGACACCAACCGATTCGAGACTCTTCTTCTTCTTCTTTCTCATCGTACACGAAACATCGTTCTTCCTTGTCCTCGAAAATAGTGAAAATCAGAGGAAATATTCTCGTTTCTCTCTTCTTCAACCGGTTTTTCAAAACTTTATTAGTATCTTTGAATTCCATCCTCCTCGTAACGTTCTTAAAGTCTTCTTTTTCTTTCTTTTATTCTTTCGTTCTTTCCCCCCCCCCCCTTTTTCTCTTCCTTTTCTTTTTTTTTTTCTTTTTTTTAACTTTTTCTCTGTCTTTTTCCAATTCGAAAAATTAAACTGAAAATTATCGCGATTAGTCCAATCACAGGATATCGAAATCGCAATGTAACCTCTAAATAATCCGTTTATTCTTTTATACGAATGAAAAAAGAGAGACATTCGTGATTAGAAATTATTACAAAAGTCTTTGCATATATATATATATATATATATGCATGTGTATATATATATATATATATATATATATATATATATATATATATATAATTATTTCAGGTTAATATTTTGGACGAATAACGTTGTGCGAATAAGGAAAGGAGAAACTTTTATGTAGAAAGGATTATTGAAAGTGTCGTAAAATAAGAGTGACGTAATTTCTCCGTTGGTCGAAACGCCTTCGAAAGTCGTTCCGAATATCGTTTTCTCGACCACGAAGAATAATTCCGTTTGATTAGAGCCTCCCTGGGACCGACCCATCGGCATTTTGGGATTCGACGATGAGAAAACTTGTTCCTACCGTGAGATCGAGGTCGAACCTTTGCGTGCCGATATTATTTTACGACCTACGCCCTCCAACCTTTTTCCTCTCTCTCTCTCTCTCTCTCCCTCTCTCCCCCTCTTTCTTTTTTTCTCCTCCGTTTCTCCTTACCATCCTTCCTTACCTCCTTTTCGCCTCCGGTCCAGCGTTCTCCGACACAAAAAACGAAAAAGTAATAAAAAAACAAGAATAAAGAAGCTTATCTCGAAATGTTCCTACCAGCCTTACTCATTCGTGGTGCAAACATTATAAATTGACCGTTCGTTGTAATTTTTTTTTTCTCGCACGTTGCGAAATCGATGAAATCGTAGATAGCACCGATGTCGTTAGGGTCTCGGTCGGGGCTAGGTCATGGATGACGCGTTCTTTACTTGGATGCAAGATTAGAGAAGCTAGAAAAGTGCGACTTTGTTAGACTCGTCTCGTTGCAACGATTGGACGATATTAAAACCAAATGCACATTTAACGTATTAAACGATGAACAAAACGAGAGGATTTTTGTAATTTAATTTTCTTCATACAAATATTTTAATTTATTTTACTTTTTGATACTTTGCAATGTTATTTTCGAGCCATTATATACATATATATATATATATATACATGCATTCATACGTAAGCTGCTGACAAAGAAAACATGATCGCGAGAGAGTATTATAAAAAAAAGTGCTGATATATACTTACGTATATCTCAAGCACGTAAAAAATATTTATTTGTCTCCTTTAAATAACATAAACTTCGACAGTTCTCAACATTAAGATGAAAGCCGTATTACGGTCACGACCAATAGCGCATTCACCCTCGATTTACTCGAGTGCCATTTTCATTCGCGATCCTTTTGTTCGACGATTGCCTATAGTAAGCATCTGCATAACTCTCCGGAAGAAACTCTCGGTGATGTTATATCTACATATATTGATAATGTTGTATGTATTTATGTATGAACGACATTCATCGTTATATTCAACAAAAAAAAAAAAAAAAGGAAATAACAAGTTCGTTCGAAATATCAAATATACAGATACATATTTCAAATTAATCCGTATAGAATGTAAATCTTTCACTAAACTTTTAACTTGAAACGTTAAGAAAATCTTGAAATAACGTAGGATACGGATATTATGTTAGATAAGAGATTAGATTATAGATTAGATTGGTTTATTATAGATTAGACATGATATATATATATATATATATATATATATATATATATTATATATTATTATATATATATATATATATATAAAATGGCTGTGTTCTACGTTGATTCTATGAAAAGGGGAATTATGTACTACTAACGAAGAAGGAAGCTAACAAGTCCTTCGTACAATATCAAATGCCGCGACTGTATATATAATTACTTTTCTACCTTCACCCACATGAGATATATTGTTAATGCATTTCGCTTAACGACCGGACGCATTCGAGTTCTTCCGCAACGACGTTAATTATTACAAAGATTTATGCTGCCGTCAATCATGAGCGTTCAGAACAGAACGTTGGAAAGAAAAGTATCGTGTAATAACGTTTGCACCACCGACCACTTGGGTTCGTCTCTTAGAAACTTTTACCGGAAGACTTAGCCTTTTTATTAGTGCTCGCAAGCGTTTATGTAAAATAGAGGCAAGATGGAGGAGAAAAAAAAGAAGTCACTACATTCGGGTATAGACAATCACAGTAGAGATACCACGTACTTAGATTCACAGGTGCCCCTATAACATTGAGTTGATCGTACGAGTTTAGCATTTAAATCGATGGATCTTTCTTTGTTTTCATCGTTGTTGTATAGAATTTCCTGGTGAATTATTCGTGAGATTAATTAATTCAAGGTCGTCGAGTCGAGAAACTCAAATAAGAGAGTCTTTCGAGTCGCAAACTCGAACGTTCGATTTTCTTTCCATCGAGGTTATCTTTTTTTAGTAGTCGCACGTCAAGAAAGAGAAAGAGAAAGAAAGAGCGAGTATCGAAGCACGTACAATAAACTAGAGATAAGGAGTGGTCTTGAGAGGCATTTCACTATAGCTGCTCGATCTTGAGACTCGAATCGTCAGAGCGACGCCATAAACGTCCGTAAGAAAAGGGGTCTCTGGCATAAATATTATGGCTATATCGTACTACGCTACGTTATTCTCGCGAAATGTAAATAAACCGAAGCCCGCGTTCCGTGGTCACCAATTAAGTGGTCTGTTGCCTGTGAAATCGATACCTGTGCCTCCGTTCATGGAACGTTCATGGAACAATCTTTATTGGCCGAGTTTTGCATTCGCTGACTTCCTTTGGATTCTTGAACGATCATTATTTGCGTTTCCGATTCCTTTTCTTCGACCCCTTCCTCTCTCTCTTTCTTTCTCTACGATCTCTCCTTTGCAAATGAGCGACGACGCGATGAAACTCTTTTCTTATGTCCTCCTCGAGGACTATCGACTCTCCATATTGCTAGAAAAACGAAATAAGAAAATTATTTTACGGACTCTTTACGAGAGAGATCTTTTACTATATTCTACAATACCCGCATAAACTCGCGTCGATCTTTATCGTCTCGTTATCTATCTCTTTCTTTCTCTGTCTATATCATTTTCTCTCTCTCTCTCTCTCTCTCTCTCTTTCTTTCTCTCTCTCTCTCTTTCTCTCTCTCGCATTCTCTCTCGATAGAATAGCACCCACTTTAAGATTATTCTCAGAACAATTCCACGTTATCGCGTTCGAAGTAGAGGAAAATTTCTTATTACAAATAAATAAGATCTACGGAGAAATTTTATTCTTCGTATCATACTATGCCTATTTATTTAAGTACTTACTAACGTTTTTGTGCAATGGAATAATAGGTAGACGTTCTATGAAATTTGTATTCATTGATAATACTAACTAATTAATAAAAATAATGTTTCTCTCTTTTCTTTCTTCTTACTTTTCTCTCTCTCTCTCTCTCTCTCTCTTGCTTTTTTTATCTCACTACTCTATCAGTATGTGTGTGTGTATTTTGTGTACGTGTGATAAAGAAAAAAGAAAACGCCTTTGCAGCCACCAGCGTGGCTTCAGTTTGTGTCTTGCGAGATACACTCGCATGATTTATTCATTAACTTCATCGCGCGCGAGGGTGTCACGGTAGACACCCGCTATTCCGGAGCGGAACATTACGGAGCGATCTTTACGAAGTTCTTTAACGTTCTCCAAGCGCGTCGTCTTTTCACTTGAAAAAAAAAAGGAAAAAAGAGAGAAAGATAAATATCGATTAAATAGAGATAGAAAGAGAAGAAACGGTACTCTTGCAAAGATCTTTATAGATTCTACTATCGACGCGTTATCCCGCGTGGACGCTTTTGAATTACGATGACGCACAGTGCAACAGCAACGTCGTCGTCTTTCTTGTGTGCGTGTATGTGTGTATGTATGTATGTATGTATGTATGTATGTATGTATGTATGTATGTATGTATGTATGTATGTATGATGTTTGTATGTATGAATGCATGTATGAATGTATGTATGTATGTATGTATGTATGTATGTATGTATGTATAATACGTGACCAGCTCTTGCCTTGTTGTTTCGTTCTTTCTCCGATATAAGAAAATCATCCGTGCGGAATGTAGACGTGAAATTTTTGTTTCGAAGGTAACACGATGTTAGACGTAAACTTCCACGTGTTGAATGTTACGAACGTGAGTCACTACAAAATTTCTCATCGTTGTGAAACTATTTTATCTATCTAAACGTAGGTAGGAAAGGAAGTAGAAATGGAGTAGAGTGGACTGGAGTGAAATGGAGTAGCGGAAAAGAAGAAGAAGAGGGGAAGAAAGTAATCTTATATATAATAGAGATGGGAAATAATCAATGATCTTTGAAGTATAAGATCTTGCAATGTTCTATCTCGAGTCTCGAAAACTTCTCGACAATCGAGATTAACCCAGAATATGAATTACACGGCAGGAAGGATATTGTTGACACGGATGGTCACCGATACATCTCTTTCATAGTTTATTGGGTTTATAGGTAGTATTCTAACGGGACGAACGAACGAATGAAATAAGGAACGAACGAACGAATGGAACGGTTGTACCATAGCAACGGTCAAATCATCGAACGGTAACATCTGGCGACTGCGTACACGCGGGGTACGTCTTATTGCAAGTAGCAAGAAAACTTAAGGATACTCACGTTTTTCTCTTACTATAGCTTTACTCTATTCCGCGACTTCATAATCGCAAATCATAGAGTACTTCTCTTTCTCGTTTTACGGTTGATGCTGTTACGCAAGAGACGACCGAGAGAAATAAATCTATCCCAGCGGTCTTGCTCGATCCAACAGAGAGAGAGAGAGAGAGACGCGGATTCGAGCTTTACGGTGTTGGGTCGTCGCGGCTCGGAGAATAGCGCAGAGGAAAAAGACGGAGAATGGATCTAAGTGAGAGGAAGATAGAGAAGGAGGAAGAAGAAGAAGAAGCAGCAGCAGCAGCAGCAGCAGCAGAAGAAGAGAAGGTTGAGGAGAGGGTTCAGCGTGGGTTGAAAATAGCCTGTGGCCGGGCGGAGTATGCAGAAACCGTCCGCTATGCACTTGCCATTCGATATTTATATCCTTATAGGTAGATACGTTGCAAGTTTTTCTTCTCTCTCTCTCTCTCTCTCTCTCTCTCTTTTTTTTCTCTCTTTTACCTACGGCACGAGCTAAGATACAAAAGTACGAGCTTGCTTCGAAAGATATACTGGCTGCAAGGGACGATATCTGGCTGAGTGTGAGAGAAAGAGAAAGAGACAGAGAAAGATTCCCTTCGAAACAATACGCTTTACGAGCTACGCTAAGCGGGAAGAGGTTATCGAGAAGGAGAAAGAGAGAGAGAGAGAGAGAGAGAGAGAGAGAGAGAGAGAGAGAGAGAGAGAGAGAGAAAGATGGTCGAGACTATCCTTCGTGATTCTCTTCGTCGAACTCGCGAGAGAAAAGAGGAGCTCGATGACCCCGATAAGTAAGAACGTCTCACGAAGCATAGTCGCTCTCGAGTCGTTCGGTTCGTCGTTTCTGCCACCGTCTTTTGCTACTTCGAGGAAAGAAAGAAAGAAAGAAAGAGAGAGAGAGAAATAGTGATATATACTATGGAGGAACGGGAAAGGGAAGGGAAAAGAAGGGGGTATATTCGAGGCGCCGGTGCATCCCAGTCGCATCTCAACTGCTTCTCAAGCGCGTTCCGTCACCGGGTCACACTGCGTTTCTCGAATCTCGATTCGAGACTCCTCTCTTGGTTCCTGACCTCGATAAACGAGTCTGCCGTGCGTTCGTCCAAACTCGTATCTTAGTATTAGTGGCTTCCTTCATTTTATCTTTACGCAGTCGGGTAAATGATTTCGAGGAATTAAGGTGGTACATTTTATAAGAAATTCGAGAATGAGGAAGAGGAGGAGAGGAAAGATTTTATTTCAATTATTTAAAAGGCCATTGTTGTTTATCACGGTCTTTTTCTGTCAAGAATTATATTTTCTACTATTAAGTAAAATCACGTGGAAAAGCATTTCGTTCGTTTTAATTGTCGCCATAGCTATAAAAATCATCACGATATTTCAACTCCCAATTCGCGATCGAATAGTTATAGAATTTTATATATGTAACGTCTGTCTGTATTGATTTACCTTATCATTGATTTTTTCAGCAAATCTAAGAGACTTTTGAAAAAATCATTAACCCTTTACCGTTAACGTAATCTCAAAAGTAGTTACTTCTTATGTAATCGGTAAAAAAAAAAATCAGTTATAAACGTGACGGAAACTAAATCGATATTCGTACGCAGGGAAGCTAGACTTTTATTATCACCTGTCTCGAAACGGAAGCAATAAATACTATGACACACGTGTACACTGTGTGTTCCCCCTGATAATTCGTATGGGACTCCTCCTATACTGAATACGTTCTATCCTCTTTCATCGTTCGAACATTTTTTTCTTTTAATTTTTTTTTTTTTTCTTTTCTTTTTCTTAAAGTTCCGACTTCTAAGTTAGAACGAACGGAATATGTATTTTTAAACTGGAACGTTTTTCAAGGGTATTCCCTAAGGAGTCATTCTCTACTGAGTTTATTTTAAGATATAAAGAAAAATCCAAAGAAAAAGTTCTGCAGAGAGAGAGAGAGAGAGAGAGAGAGAGAGAGAGAGAGAGAGAGAGAGAGAGAGAGAGAGAGAGAGAGAGAGAGAGACAGAGAGAGAGAATGGCATCCGTTCGTCGAGATGAACGGAATGAAAATCCGCTATCCTACGGATTCTCGGATTAAGACGACTATGCGAACATTCTGGATGGACCGGACGAGTTAACGTGACAGAAACAGGCATGCCGTCCGGAAAGTAACGGTAACGGTGCTCGCAATTAGTGCGCCGGAGCTCGGCTTCTCCTCCTGCCTACTTGCTCGGGCCTTGTGTCGCGATCCGCTCGACAATGACCTTCCGTCGACGAAAGAAGAAACTTCAACTTATGCGCTCTCTCTCTCTCTTTCTTTCTTTTTTTCTCCCATTCCAACATTTACGAATCTTCACGGTACTCGCGACACGTGTCTCGAGACCGAACGTACGTTTCACTTCGTTGCCTCTATTTCATGTAAATCGGAATCTCACTTATCGGAGAAAGTATCCGGTACTCGGAATTAAAACGAACTCGATTCAGATACAGTCGGTTAAAGAAATATTTCAGATATACACTTTTTTGAAATTTTATAAATTAATTCTAATCGAATATGAAAATAGAGCAAAATGAAATTTTCGATAATCGTAGAAAAAATTAATCGTGTAAATTAAAAGAAATTGTAGAGAATTTATTTTCAAAGATATTCTTTTTCATATATATATATATATATGTATATATACATGAAATGTATGTATCATCGAAAGAGAGATAATATTATATAACATTTATATAAATTTATATAATCTATATGATCTAAAAGATCGTAAAATCATTGAGTTTTAAGTAAAATACGAATGGAAGAGGAGACGATTTCTATCGTAGTTTTCCGAATCGTCAGTATTATTCCACAGATAATGGGGAATTTTTTTACGGACGAATTGCCGATCCAATCTCATTGCAACAACCACCATTTTCTTGCGACGGTTTTTCGAAGGGTATGGGTCACGCTTCGATTCCTCGTCCAAGATCGAGTATCTTTTCTTCTTCGTCCTCCTCTTCATCGTCGCGAAGGTCGTCTTTGGCAGTCTTCTTCTTCTTCTTCTCAGTTTGGCCGGCGGAACGTGCCACGGGATGCAGCTGCCCAGCCAGGAACGAACAGCTGTTCCTCTCTCCTCGCATATACATCTCTCTCTCTTTCTCTCTCTCTCTCTCTCTCCTCTTTCCTCTTTCCTCTTTTCTCTCTTTTGCGAACCTCGCCTTCTCTTTCTCCTTCGTCTTCTCGTCTTTCCCCTTGTCCTTTCCAGGCTAACCGTCTTTTTCGTTTAACATAACAATGCTGCTCCTCTCAAAGAGGAGGATGTACGTTTTCGAAATACCCTTGGCCCTTCTGCGAACTCTAGCCCCTTCGAATTCCACCACTGTCATACAAGTTTTTCACTTTAAAAAGGATTCTAACCTAAGGAATGAACATAACATTTTTCAAAGCAGAACAATTTTTTCGAAATATCTAATAATACTTCCAGAATTATTTCTTCATACTATTCATTTTAAAGGGTACTATTATTGTTAATATTTGAAGAAAATAAATCGACAGGAAAATATGAAATGACATTTTATTAACATCCCTTAGATAATATCGATCATCAACGATAACGGCGAGGCGGTAAGTCAAAGCCCTAACCGCCCTTCTCAAAGGCAACGGAGTCGGTACCTCTCTTCGACTTTCCGTCGCCTTAATTATACTTATCGACTCATTCGATCGGAACGCCGTTTGCTCGCACGATCTTTCTCTCTCTTTCTCTTTTGAATTGCGGTAGAATGAGAGAGAGAAAAAGAAAGAGAAAAGGAAACTGTTTTCTAGAAAAAAAATATAAATAAATAAATAAGTGAGAAAGAGGAGGAGGAGGAAGAAGATAGACGTTGTGTCGGTACGCTCCCTTGGATATCTTCACGGGTGAGAAAATATGAGGGTGGTATTCGAGCAAGGCTAGAAAGACGAACGCTTTTACCTTATTTCTCTCAAGGTCGTCTCGATCCTTCTTCTTCTACTTCTTCTTTCTCTACTACTTCTTCTTCTTCTTTTTCTTCATCTTCTTCTTCTTGTCTTTTCTTTCCCATGTACATTCTCCAGCAACTAGATAACCGCACATCTGGATCGAATTCCTCCAAAAAAAAAAAGAAGAGAATTCTCTTTTCCTACACCAATCAAATTGATCACCAATTATACACCGAATCCTTTTTTATCCAGTTTATTTCTCCTTTCGAATGTCGAAAGATTTCGTGTAAAAAAAAAGAAAAAATAATTTCGTAGATTCTCGTGATTAAGTTGAACGATCTCTCTCGATCGAGAAATAATACATCCTGCTCAAACAATCTATGGATCGAGATCGATCGTGACTAACAGAGGACCGAGGTGCAGTCGTTGGAAGTTATTACGACACGATGCTTTTAAGAAATGAGTGAACGAGTGCGAGAAAGAGAGAGAGAAGGGCGAATGGATCATTCGCGATTACGCTGTGATCTATGGGTCACGATCCTTTGACGGCAGGACACCTTTGGCCCAGATCACTCCGTGCTATTGTGTCGTCACGATTCGAACGTGTTTCAGCACTTTTCTGTGCCTGAATAGAAAAGAAAAGGCCGCTCTTAATATGTATAAGCGTGTCTTTTTAATTTCGTTTGATTATAAGCGAACGATATTTTTATTTGTTTTCTTTTCTTTTTTTTTTTTTTTTTATTTTCTTTTCTCCTTCTCCCCGAGAAATCTCGACAATATTTTTTTCCTTTTCTTTCTTTTTTCTTTTTTTTCTTTTCTTCAGAGAAAACCATAGAAGAAGAGCACGTTCTTCGAGATCTTGAAAAACATTAACGAGTCAACTCGCAAGGTCTGTTTCCCCATTGGCAAAAGTAAAAACGAGGAAGTGAGCTCTCGCGATCGAAGATAACGAGAGTCGCTAAGGCGCGGTGTACGCGTTCGAAACGAAAAACAGGTTTGGAACCGTGTTACCGAGCAGTCTACACTTTTCTTCTCGTATCCTCGAAAATCAGATTGCGCCTGGTACTTCTCAGGTCCTGTTCGACGCCCACGCGTTCTCTCGAAACTCGCACACCTTTATCTTCGTCTCCTTCTTTCTCATCCTTTGTCTCATTTCGATTTTCTTTTTCTTTTTCTTTTTCTTTTTCTTTTTCTTTTTTTTTCTTCATCTTCTCTATTCTATTTTCTTCTTTTTCTTTTTTCTTTAAAAGTTTTACAACATAATCAACAAAGGAAAAATCAATAAAGATATCTCGTTAATAAAATATTCCAAGCTTTGAAGTTTATTTTTATCTAGTAATCATCGAAACTATAGAAATTCATTCCGCATTTATATATAGTCGACAGATTAGAACTGACGGTACTGACGTCAAACGACATTTCCTTAAAAACACGTTTTGTTATTAAGGTGAAAAAATAAAACCTTAATAGGTCATTAATTAAAACTTGGTAACGTAAGTACCTGAGCTCGTATTGGAGATGCAAAAGAAGTTTGACGGTGACTTGGTAGACGAAGTGAGAGAAGAGGGGAAAAGAACAGGCGGAGTGGGGGAAGTAAGAGAATCGAGGTGGTTTCTTCGTTAAGACCCTATACTCGCCGACCTCGTTACAACGCGGTCGCTCCCCTTCGGCTTCCGTTCGGTTAACCGTAAATTACAACCGCGACCGGTGTGTAACGAGCATAATGGCGACTGTAGTCGGGTGAAGGTCGGACATCTCGAACGAGCCAGGCAAACGAATCGAGCGCGATATTTCTTTTCGAACGAAAGAAACACTGAAACCCGATACTTGGACTCGACTTCGTTTTGTCCAAGAGTCCTCATCGAGATATTGCATATGTAAAAAGTTCTATATCCGTAAAAGATTCATTCACTCGTTCGGTTAAACTTTTTTCTCATTATCGAGAGATATTCAAAATATTTTTTATATTACTATTTTAATTTCCAATGGAAGAAACGTTTCAAGAGAAAAATAGTTTGATTACATTCGATTACAAGTTACCTTGTTTAGCATGATCTATATGAATAAATAAATACTCTTATCGTCGTATGCACTCTTCGTTTCAAACGATTCCAGGATACACTTACTTATTACTTTTTGCGGATCTAGATATAATTGAAATCTTACATGAAATTATCTCTCTCTCTCTCTCTCTCTTTTCTGTTTTTTTTTTTTTTTCAGATATCAAAATCCTACTACTTCGTATTCAGAAACATAAAAAGATGCTGGATTTAATCGTAGAGAACCAGTATTCTTGATCGATAACGATATTCAGTTCGTTCAAATCTGGATTTTGAAATGATCTCTTTCCTGCTCGTTAAATTGCAATATTTAAATATCGCCAACGATTGTAACGTGTCTATTTATCGATTGGGTAAACTATAATTTCCCATTTAGTAGACTTCTTTATTACAGAGGAATCAATTTTGAGCAAATTTTGTTCTTGAGAGGTTGAGAAAACATTGAAAATGAAGTTAACGTGTTTCTCTCGTCCGGTCGTTCTACTTATTCGATAACACTCAGTGGTATCGGTTTGATCGTTGTTGCGGTTCCGGCGTATTCATTATGGCGTATACGCGCCTTGGGAAAAGGAACAACCTTGCCCGCATTTTCTAGCGTGACGTAAGTCGTATCCACCCTTAATACCATGTAGTATATGTTAAAAAGCGAAGAAGGACGCAAACTATCTCGACATACGGCTTTTATTTCCACACACATTCTACTTCTGTTACTTTCATTTACTTTGTCTCTCAATCTTTTTCTTTTTCTACTTTCTTATGAAACTTCGAGGTTACACGAACGTGAAATTATTTATATACGTTGTACACCATATAATATTTCATATCAGATAAATACGTAGTTAGCATCATTTGAATTTTCTTCTAAGGACATCATCTATTATTCTATTCCAAATTCAGCAGAATTTTCTCGTTTTTATAGAACAAGGCAAAATTAGTGATATCGTCGAGGTAAGAAATGATAAAATTGAAGAGAGAGATAAAGGCAGAGTAAGAGATAGAGAGAGGGAGGGAAGGGAGAGTGAGTGAGTGAGTGAGAGTGGGGCAAGAGACGTGTGAGCTACGGGCATAGATCATTCGATCAATATGGTTCGAGCGTCGGTTCGCGAGGCAAACTAGTTGTCGTAAGATTTTCACGAGGAAACTCGATTCGATCAAACTCGTACGTTCGCCACCGATGATATCGCGTAGCTTTGCTTCGGAGATGAAAGACGTAGAGAGCAAGGGAAAAAGAGAAAGGAGGGGTAGTAGAGAGAGGAGGGGTAGTAGAGAGAGGAAGGAGCGGATGCAATTACGAGAGCCGATTATGGTCGTCGGCTATCTATCTCCCTTTTGCGATGTGGACGCCTGGTAACAGGGTTCCCAACAATGTTCTGTACGAATGCGTACGACTTAATCGTGCCGGTATACAGAGCCGTGATCGGCAAGAAATTGCAAGCACGAGCGAGCCAACGAACGCGCGCGCGAGCGAGCGAACGGGAAAGAAAGAAAAAGAGTGTGGTGGGGAGAGGGAGAGGGAGAAAGAGTCGATCGAAAACGGAACGAGAAGATACGTCAAGGTCGTATCTTTTCTTACCAATCCTATCCTCCACTAATCCCCCTTTCCTCCTATAGCAGCATCTCTTTCCCCACGGTCGACGATTCGTAAGAACGCGCATCGCACTTGAATTATCCGATGAGTCCACCACGAGTCTCTCTCTCTCTCTCTCTCTCGCTCTCTCTACGATTTTCTTCTTACGGCCATTACTCGAAACAAGCCACGCGAGTTAATACCCGCGCGTATCGACGACGATACCGCGCTATTATCGGGGACTTTTTTTTTTTTTTTATTTTTCTACGGTGATGAATGATTTTATACAAATGAGAACACAACGTCGATGCGAAATATATTTTTTTCTTTGTCTTACCTATACGAACGAGACTTTCTTTGTTTTTAATATTTTTAACGTCATAATTTGCGTACTATGTACAGTATAGGGACATCCATGTGTCTATATATATGTATGTATATTTACGTAAATAGCCGTGTCCATATACATATGTATGTACGTACAATACCGTTATATCGTTTAATATCGAACCCCTCTGTAATTTTTTGTCTCTTTTCTCTTTTTCTTTTTTGTATTTTTCTTGTCTATTTTTTTTTTTTTTTTTTTTGCACGCGAATGATAGTTGTAAAAAGAAAAGGAAGAATAGAAGAGTGGCAGGGAGGAGGATCCATGAGGCATATCGGTCCGTGAGATCGCTAAGAGCGTGCGACGAGATGCACTCTCTCGCGAGAGAGCCGTATCACGTTCAGGATAAAAACGAGGTTATGGTCCAGCGAACGCGTGCCTCTCGATCCGGTCGTAGGAACGACGACCGCGGCCGTAGCTTTTCAAAACGTACTTACTCGCTACTATGAACTTGCGCTTTGTCTTCGGATTGTTTCTTCCTTCGAGTTGAATCTCGAAGAATAAGAATAATGTAGAAACGAAGTACACCCACGCCTTGTTGGAATCTCAACGCGTTTCTACTATCTCCTCACTCTTTCTCTCTCTCTCTCTCTCTCTCTCTTTCTCTTTCTTTCTCTCTCTCTCTCTCTCTCTCTCTCTCTCTCTCTTTCTTTCTCTCTCTCTCTCTCTTCCTTTCTCCCCTCTCTCCCCTCTCTCCTCCATCTCTCCCTTTCCCACTACGTTCCAGATTCAAGGCCGTGTACAGCCGGTAAACAGACAACAGGACCCAGCTGCGAAGCACTCGTAATGTAATGCGGGTCAATCGACGGCAAACGTTTTGCGATCGGCGATCGTTTCCTCGCTCTCATCCACTACTCCATCGGGTCGATCCTCGATGTCAAGGAGCAATTCCGTTCAACCGTGATATGATCGATTCGCATTGTTGTATTTGTTCTTTCCTTTTCCCTCTTTGTTGTCTTCTTCATTCTTGTTCTTTCTTTCTTTCTTTTTCTTTTTTTCTTTCTTTCTTTTTTTTTTTTTTTTTTTTTTGCATATTCATGGATTATTTTCATCTCTCTCGTTTAATCGATAAAGTACTATTACATACATATTTATATACTTACATATAAGATACATAAAGTTTCATCAAATGTTCATCTTCTCTATATTACTATCTTGTTTTTCTTTTCTTTTCTTACTTTTTCGTATGTGTATCAGATCGATCGATCGATCGATCGATCGAACGATCTGATTTACGCAGAGAAAAAGCGATCGGAACGTGTATGTATTGTAGTTATATATAAAATCCTACAAGATACGCTTACAAGACCACGATTACGTGGTTAATTATATATAAGTGGATGATCGTCGAGATCGTAAGTAAATTAAAAAGCAGAAAAAGAAAGAGAGAGAGAGAAAAAGGCAGACAGAATCGACTGTTTCTCACTTTCGTGATAAAAAAAAAGCATGGTCGATCGGTATCGATACTGTGTTGTTGATCTTTTTTCTCCTCTATGTAGTTTCTTTTTCGATCGATTTTATCGACAAAAACGTAAGTACGTACGATCTCTCAACGAGGACCAGCTCGCAATTGCGAAAATTTGTAAATAGAAAGAGAGAGAGAAAGAGGGAGAGAGAGAGAGAGAGAGAGAGAGAGAGAGAGAGAGAGAGAGAGAGAGAGAGAGAGAGAGAGAGAGAGAGAGAGAGAGAGAGGAATAGCCGAGTGTGTGAGAACGTGGCCTACAAAATATGTGGAACGAGCGTGTAATTTGATGAAAGATAAACGATATATATATATATATATATATTTATTTATGTATATAATATATAAAATAAAAAGCATTTACCCTTATAAGAGACGGAAACGATTGCGTACTGATTCTGGAAGCGCATTCGATAATCATCGGTTCCATGCGTTGTTATATCGTTGTGACGTCAGAAAACGAGAAAGTTTTGCGCCATCATCAATGCGGCAATTAAAACGCGTTCCCTTATTCGGTCGTTGCAAGCACACGCGACGTACCTCGTGCTTCGGTGCACACTCGCGAAAAGTAATTAAACATTCCGGAAACCACGTAGGAAAGTTATCGAATGCGCATAAACTTGCTGCTCGCTTAAGGAAGTTTCCCCTCTCTCTCTCTCTCTCTCTCTCTCTCTCTCTCTCTCTCTCTCTCTCAATCTCTCTCTGTTTCTCTCTATCTCTCTGTTTCTCTCGTGACACAATAAAGTGATTGCATTTTGATACGAAAAGTACATCGAATCTGATTGATCCCTTCAAGCGATTCTAATGAAAAAAAAAAAGATTACGGTATTTACTCGAATATATTTTTCTGGACGATTTAATCAGTCATTATCTAAATTAAACGGGTAAGAAGAAGAAGAAGAGAATAAGAAAAAAAAATTATTCTCTATTTTTCGAAGTTCTCTAGAGAAATATAGCAAATTACGGATTCGATCAGATCCACCATTTGATTTGATATAAATATAATGATATTATACAGTATTATTATTTATTATTATTTTCGCGTCTCTCGTGGAATTAACCAAGCAGAAAATTCGACTCGCTCGAGTGTAAATTTTGCCTTTAATTCGGTTAACCGTTTGTCGGGTTCCTCCTCCTCCCCCTTATTCTCATCTCTTTCTCTTCTCGCATCTATTAACATTTATCTGTCTTGTATTCATCAATCGTAACACGTATTTACGTTCTGAATGGAGAACAAAGCACAGTGTAAGTTGTTACCGACAAATTTTACCTTTGAATTATTTCGTGTACGCCCCCTTTTTTTGGTCGATGAAGAAAGAATGATATGTAGATAGATATCGAGAGAGAGAAAGAGAGAGAAAGGAAAAGAAAAAGAGGGTCCCACGTTATTATTCATTGTCGTTGCCGTTGGATCCTTTCGTGCTTAGCAACACGACGTGTTAGCTCGTCAGCTGAAACTCGAGAATTCGTTCCCCTCGACACGCACATTCTTTACCACGAGGAGGAACAGCTGACTTATTCTAACGCCTCGGTGTATATACCTGTGTATGTATGATATGTATATATATACGTATGTATATATATATATATATATATATGTACACATACACACATACACATATGAATGAATGCATGCGTGCATGCGTGAGTGCGTCATGAGTGCGTGTTCTCCACGTGTGATCGCGTGCAAAACGCGCACGCACGCACACATGCACGCACGCACTGGCTTCTAATCTCGATACGTTCCTATCTCCTGCGAACCATTTCAATATTTGCACGCGATTGCTTGATTGGACAAGAGATAGAAAGAGATAGACAGTATAATGTATAACTAATGTTATTGCATTTAATAATAATAATAATGGTAATAATAATTTTTAAAAAAATATATCCTCCACACGTTGGACATTTAGAGATCGCTAAAGGGAGAAAAAATTTGTAAAAGCCAAACGTGTTATATCACCGAACTCTACTTTTTGTCGAAACTCCGAGGCAAGAGAGTACCGGCCATTAATATCTCTAGGAATTGCAATGTAAAAGGAGGCAGGATATAGCAGGAACGCGTTCGAGAGGCGGAGCAGCTTGGACGGGTGGGTGTAAAGAACCGCGATTTCTCTCTCTCTCTCTCTCTCTCTCTCTCTCTCTCTCTCTCTCTCTCTCTCTCTCTCTCTCTCTCTCTCTTACGCTCGCTCCCCTATTCTCTTGCTTTTCTTTGAAATCGGCTAGGCTCAAGCCGTGAAACGCAGTAAAATATCGTTTTGCAAAGGTACCGAGGCAATAGAGGTAGTAGCTCGCCGGTGGCCGTGCCTAAGACACTTTTACGTTGCTCGCTTACGGCGAGTATAATACGTTCGAGCATGGCGCGCGTGCAAGAGAGAGAGAGAGAGAGAGAGAGAGAGAGAAAGAGGGAGAGAGACAGTCTATGGTGTTGTATGTGCCTATAGAACGCGCGTGGCACAGGTGTGCCCGGTTATTCCGCTCGATTTATTACCTCTTCCTTTATTGCTAGGGCTGCGAGAGGCTCCGCCAAGACGTGCCATCCTTTCGACGAGCTTATATTTTTCAAACGGGAGAAAAGATCTCTTTCTCTTTATCTCTCTATCTCTCTCATTCTCTTTCAAATTTTCGTTAATGTCGTTATCTTCCTCGAGACGTGCCATCCTTTCGACAAACTTATATTTTTTAAACGGAGAAAATTCTCTCTCTCTCTCTCTCTCTCTCTCTCTCTCTCTCTGTGTGTGTGAAATTAACTTCTTCTCTTCTTTCTATTCTTGTACGAATTTAAATTAATTAAAATGAATTTTATCGATACATGTATTTTGGATGGATAACTTAAAATGATAAAAACTAGAAATTAACGTTTGTTATGTCGTAAGCCATTAAAACGTCACGACGATCCTTATCCTTTCGTAATTCTCGTAATATTCTTATGCAAGCTTTCATGGATATCATTCTCTCGCTACGATTGCTTTAAGGACGTCGTTAAGAAGTCTCGCGGACAGGAGAATAAACGCAAGCTAATTGCTAATCGGGTACGAATCGATTGCATTTGCAAATTTTTGCGTTCATCTTTCTGATATTATCGCTCGATTTCAAAATCTCTCTCTCTCTCGTTTTTTTTTTTTTTTTTTTTTTTTTTTAACTTGATTTATAACGTAATTTATAGAAAAGGTATCGTGATGAGACAGTATCGATTTAAATATTTACATCTAGTGTTTTCTTTTTTTACTTGTTTTTTTTTTTTTTTAACGAAACATCTTCTCGAAATAGATAAACTTTCAAAATCAAGATCAATTTTATTATTTCAATATGATTTAGCAACCTTCTTCCGTGTATGTCATATAAATATTATAATATTATTAAGCAAATAAATACAAACGCGAATTTAAAGAACGCATTAAAGAAAAGTACCGAAAGTGGATCGGAAACGAATAGACCGTTTTAGAGATAGTTGAAAGAGCATGTATCGGAGCGACTATGATAATGCGTAAGTTCGCCTAACCATCATCGTTGTTGTCGTCGTCGTCGTCGTCGTCGTCATCGTTATTGTCGTTTCCTCCTTCGTAAAGCAACAGCGTGTATGCAGACTTTTACGTTCCCATTTACAATGTCGGGAGGTGGTGTCCTCATTTCTCAGGACATGCCTTCTCTCTCTTTCTCTTTATTTCGTAATCGAACAATTCGTCTATAAGAGATGCATAGTAAGTAATCAAATCGATGACTCCTCATTTTAATTTTATTTCGTATAAATTCGTTTTTCCTTTTCCTCTTCTTTCTCCCCATTTTTTTTTCTTTTTCCGCTCAAGTGATTTAATAAGAATTCTATAGAGATTGTAGAACTAGGTTTACGAGGATTTAGAACGACGAACTTCGACATCTTCTACGGTGCGAGTTTCTAACGGCATTTTCGACCCTTTGTTCGTTGAGAGACTCACGTTCGACGTCGATTCGTTACGGCAACTTTCCGATCTCTTCGTAGGCCGAATGGACAAAACAGGACGCGTTTGTAAGGAAAGAGAAAGACCGTGTGCCGGACGAGAAAGACAGAAAGACGCACACGCGGAATATTTCCACGTGGGCTGGTCAACCAACGATGACCTGAATGCAGTGAAACTGTCTTCGTCGACGTAGCGTCGTCGTCATCCTCGTCGTCGCCGTCGTCATCGTCGATGTCGACGTACTCGTTGTTCGTGTGGGAAGATAACTCCCGTCTTGTTTTACGACAATTATGATTCCACGTAATTCTCGATCTCATCTCTCCTTCTCTTAATATCTCTTTTCGATGCATTGTGAAAACATCGTAAAATCGAATTTTATTATCGAAAAAGAGATAGGCAGAGTGAGATATCCGCCTTTTTTTCTTCCTCTTCCCCCCCCCCCCACCTGTCTCTTTCTCTTTCTCTTTCGTTCACTCTCGAATATGAAACTTATATTAATTAATTTATTTATTTTTCTTGTTTCAGGTGAGTCTCGTTTCGAAAAGAATATTCCACATACGATTCAATCCGATCCAATCCGAGTAATTATATACTGGTGAGTTCGATACATACATACATACATAAATACATATATCAATACATACAACGTACATATATACATACATATAATGAAATAATTTAAAACGTTTAAACGATCGAGTTAATCGAGATTCCGTCGACGGGATACGACGAGTGAGAAGGATGCAAAAGGAGAAAAAAAAAAGCAGTCAGCACTTTCTCCACCCACGCGTCGTCCTTGCCTCGTCCGTCGCTCGTGCGGGTTTGATTTTATGGTACTTTGTACCGACTCGCTTGTTCGTTCACTCGTTCGCTCGTTTGCTCGTTCCTTCGTTCATTCGTTCGCTCGTTCGTTCGAGATGACCAGATTTCTATAATGGTGGCCTTCGACGACACCCCCGCCTATACGCGACAAACGTCCCTTCACCTTTCCGACTAGCCTAACGACTCGATGCCCAACAGTTTCTCGATGGAGAACAGCAGCACACGGTGGCAACGATGCGGACTACGCGATCGTGCTCAATGAGAAGGAACGCCATTTAACTTGTCTCCTTCTCCCTCTCTCCTCTCTTTTTCTTCTCTTTCTTCTTCTTCTTTTTCTTCTTCTTCTTCTTCTTCTTCTTCTTCTCCTTTTCCTTCTACTTCTTCTTCTTCTTCTTCTTCTTCTTCTTCTTCTTCTTCTTCTTCTTCTTCTTCTTCTTCTTCTTCTTCTTCTTCTAGACGCAATGAGACCAACCCGTCGTTGTTCCTTTTCAAAGCCGCAGCAAACGCATGTATGTAAGGCTTCCTTCGCTTACCGAGTATAGTAAAAGAGAGGGTATCTGTCTCGATAATCGCTACCTGTGTGGCTACCTTAATACTAGACTTTCACGATCCATGGTGTTAACAGAGTTTTCTCGTTCGCGAATATCAGAGACTCTTTGCGTACGTTGTATAACGTACGAACACACCGTTTGGTGTCTATTTAACGCTCGGTCGCGTTCGGTAAACGCCTCATGATCGGTTTTTTTTCTTTTTCTTTGTTTTTTTTCTCTTCTTCTTCTCCGCATTGTCGAACGATAGATTGAACGATTTACCTAGAAAGTGGCGCGATTTACGAGCCTGTTCTGCACGATCGTCGTCCGGTCTCTTCTTGCCGTTTTTATACTATCTAAACGGAGCTCTCGATCTCTAAAAAAAGATAATGAATTACAATGATATCAAATTTGTACTTCGGACGAGGATGATTCGATGGTAGACATTGTGAGATTATTTTAATAAAAATAATATACCGCGTTCTGATCTCTCTTTGATAAAACAATGAAATTTTTTAGATAAACTAAATAAATATCTCTTATAGATGGACAAATATTTTTGGATATTTTGTTCGTACGATTGTCTCTGTACGATTTAATATTTTTTTATGATATAATTGTTATATATATATTGCATTTATTTGTATTATTTATTCAAAAGAGAGAGAGAGAGAGAGAGAGAGAGAGAGAGAGAGAGAGAGAGAAGTAGATCGGACTCGAAAGTATGTATCAATATAAATTATCAGGGGAGTATTTCGGCTCCGCGGAGTCGCGCGCATTGCGTTAGCATGATTTTCTTTCGATATGTAAAACTGCTTTGGAGATACGGAACGCGTCGTCGAGGAGGTCGACGCAGACGTGGCGCCGTTTTAAACGCTTCGCCGTTCCGCTCGGCCTGTGAACTCGCCTGAAATGTCTGAATCCGTGCCATTGCCCAGTTGAACATCGACGTCGTACTAACATCTCTCTTTCGCTTTCTATCTCTCTCTCTATCTCTCTTTCTCTCTGTCTCTCTTTCTCTCTGTCTCTCTTTCTCTTTCTCTCTCTGTCTCTCTTTCTCTTTCTCTCTCTCTCTCTCTCTGTCTCTCTTTCTCTTTCTCTCTGTCTCTCTCTCTCTCTCTCTTACTCTGTCTCTTTTTCTAATCATCCGGAGATACGTCGATCTTTTGTAACGTCGCGCTTACTCGGTTTATTCGATAGACATAATCGATTAATCCGGTAAGCGATACGAGAGCGCACACCCATTCGCTTATCCTATTCTCGTCTATTGTGCACATCTTTTAAAGCTAAGACTCGTAACTACAGTTTTATATTTCTTTTTATTTTCATGACAAAAAATCTTAATTAAAAGAATTGCATAAAATTGTAAATATATTGTAGTACGGGACAAAATTTAATCTGTCTTAATGATGATTTCTTAAGTCGATCATTCTAATCTTCAAATTATAGACCAAATATTCATATAAAATTTAGATTATTTAGGTATCCGAGAGGTTGAAATTTTTTATAAAAAATAAAAAGTATTAAAAATTTAATAAAAAAAATTGTAACCTTCCAATACTATTGGATATAGCAGTAAAAAAAATTTTGTTTATAAATGGAGTGTTATTTCTTTGGTAACAAAATATTAAAAATTCCGATATAAATCAATCATTGATTTACGCAATCCGACAAGTAATTAATTATTCATTTTAATACACATTCACACGAAAAAATCAATTTGGTAATTATAATATTTCTTAAATGTAATAGTTAGGAATTTTTTCTTACTTATCGTTCCTTCAGATTATCTACGATAATCCTTTGACGAAGAAACATTTATTTATGCGTATCAAACTCACCTCTTTACCTTCCTTGCGTCCTTGTATAAGCTGCTCAACGACGGCCTTTGTAGCGTAGAGCTATTGTGTCATCGCAAAGAGTCGTTGCTGTTTCATCGTGAGCATGCGACAACGGCATAGGAAGAGAAAGAAGAAAAAGAGGAGGAAGAGGAGTAGGAGGAGGAGGAGGAAGAGACACCGCGGCGTTCGCGCGACCGGGCATTAAAAGGCAGCCTCGAAAGCGCCACGTGGGCGCTCACCTTCGATTGAGCCGCGTCCCGGACGAGCGCCCTCCTCCCTTCCTCTTCATCTTCTCCACGTTCTCCACCCTTCCTCCCCTCTTCCCTTCATCCTCTTGCAACAATGTCGTCGGCGGTGGCGTTTATTGTCGTGAGAGCATTTCACGGTATTACGAAGCTACGCGCGTGCATTGCACGTGAGCGTGTTTTACGTATATGCGTCCCCTTCTCTTTCTCTTTCTTTCTTTTCTTTCACTCTCTTTTCATTAATCAAATAGTATTCAATAAATATTCGTACAAATTTCTTAAACATTTTAATAAAAACAGGACATGCATATATGTAGATATGTTTATACATACATGATAAGCATGATTATCATAGATCTATTCATATTTGTTTGTTCTTTCTTTTTCTCTTTCTCACTTTCTTTTTTGCTTTCTATTTTTTTTTTTTTTTTTTTTTTTGATCTTATTATTAGTTATTTTCGTTGTGGTCATTATATTTGATAATATTTGTAAATATTAACAAGTCATAAGTAAATCATTTTCCTTTTTTTTCCATTTTTATTCTTTTCTTTCTCCGTAGAGGATTCACAGATCAAAGTAAGCATAGTCTTTGATCAGAGTTCGTACAGAACGATAGCAAATCTCGATCCATCGATTCCATCATCAATTTCGTTTTATCGATCCAAGAGGAGGATACGCCGTGGGGGGAGGGGGGAGAGAGAGAGAGCCAATACTTTTTCTTCGTCTAACATCGATAGCATTTGTATTTGGGCGGTATCAAATTGAAGAATGCAGCCGAGACACGCATAGGACCGGTTCGCATGGCGCAAAATAATTCCTACCCAATAAAATCGACTATAAACGGTGTTTATGCGATAGTCCTGACATTTTTAAAGTTATCTCTCTCTCCCTTTTTCTCTCTCATTTATTACGCCTTATCTTTTTTTATCTTTCTTTTCATCTAAATCCATACAATGACCTTTCCGTGTAATTTTTGTGAATTGTATAAAATCACTCTCCCTTATATCCAATAGAAAGAAGAAAAGATTGGATGAGCGAGAGTGCATTAACATAACATGGTGACCGAGGATCGTTTGGAATATAATGTTTTTTCATTTGTTTTTATTTAACGCAATCAAGAATGATCGATCGTAATGTCGATGAATATTTTTAAGGATGAAGGATATATCGTAAAAGGAAATTGTAAATATATTCGGTATCTTACTTATATTATCAAACAAGAAGGAAAGATGAAAGAGAAGGCTTCCTTTTGTTGTAGCTCTAGAAACCTAGATACCAAAACCGCTTAACCGCTCGTCGATCGGAAGAGGATCGACCGGATTAAAAAGCGAAGCCAAACCGGTAGCCATTGTCGCCGTGAAACCTCACGGAGATCGGTTTTAATGCCGCGAAATCGCCATATAAACGCACCGGCAGATAAGAGAAGAAAAGGGAGAGAAAAAGAGACAAATAGAAAGAGAGAGAATCTCAAACGAATCAAGGAGTGAAATTTTACCGCCTTTCACCATCCGCGCCTACCTTTTCGATCGAACCTGCTTCCGTTTCTTACGACGACACTTCTGCTTTTTTGCTCTCGATTGCAAGAAATCAAATACCTTTATCGATCACGATAAAACTATAGGAGGAGAAAAAAATCCAATGAAAAATATGAAATCTGTATGTGATTGTATCTCTGTGTGTGTGTGTGTTATAACTTCAGAAAAAGATAATATTCTCGATGAAACGATCGATCGCGTGCGCCCAAGCTAGCTCCTCGTTATAACGTCATATTAACAAAAAGGGCTCCGGATGTGGCTCTGGTAGTAGAGAGAGAGAGAGAGAGAGAGAGAGAGAGAGAGAGAGAGAGAGAGAGAGAGAGAGAGAGAGAGAGAGAGAGAGAGAGAGAGAGAGAGAAATGCTGAACGACAGCTTTCGAGCGAGGGAACAAACTGCCGAACGTTATTTTTAGCCAAGTTTGTTTATTCTCGTCTTTGGCATTTTACTCGGATATCCTGTTTGATGACTAAACATTACACCCTGGATATCCCGCTGTGTTTCCTCCTTATTGCTCTTTTCCCTCTGAGAAAACTATCGAGATCATTTATGAGAGAGCTTCTCGATCGAATGGACCAACTCGATCGATTCAACTACGCTTTCTATGTCTATAAATTCATATAGTGAAAAAAGAGAGAGATAGATAGATGGATATATATATATATATATATATATATATATATATAAAGACAGAGAGAGAGAGAGAGAGAAAGGGAAATAGAGAGCTATTAATAGCTTCCTCATCGATTGGGGCTTCGATCGGGTTAAGAGAGCCGATTAGAAAAGAACAACGGTTAGGAAGGGTTTAGATCTCATGGACGGATTTAGATGCAGCGAAAGGTAATATCGATCGTGTGCTCTAAAATTAAAGATCGAAGGATTCGGATTGCGGTCGTTAGTCGTCGCTTCCCTCTACCGCATCACCGTTCTCTCTAAAACCTAGGCTCGCTTCCAGATTCGTCGGCGAGCCTAGAGAGAAAGAGAAAGAGATAGCACGGATACGAATATATTCATTCTCGGGAACGGGACGGGACGCGAGAGGAGCGTGCGCGCGAGCGCATTCCTCGAGTGCGAGCGTCTTGCATTAGCGCTGGCGCCAGTACTCTCTCTTCCTCTGTCTCTTTTTCTCTTCTCTCCCTCGAGAGAGAGAAAGAGAGAGAAAGAGAGGGAGAGAGAAATGCTCCAGAAGGAAAAACACTTTTTGCGGTTTTATCGTCCCTATTCCTCTTCTTCACCCTACCCTTCCTCTCAGTCTCTTTCTCTCTTTCTCTTAGTGAAACTTACAGAGGCTTATTCGAAGACGACGGCCTTTGCACCCTTTCTTCTCAAGAAGAACGCGACCCTCTTTCCCGATTCCCCTCTTTTATTACGAGCGCTACGTAAGCCTCTCTAGAACAGGAGTACCATTCAAGTGTTTGCTTCCGTGGTAGTTTCGCGAGCTTCTATGGGCTTACAAGCTCGAAGAACACAAGATTTCTTTTTCGCTTTTTATTTTCTTTTCCGCTTTCTATTTTTTTTTTTTTAATTTCTTTCTTCCCCTTTTGTTTTTCGTGAAAGAGAATTTTATCGTTAAAAAGAAAAAGATTTAAAATAGATAGAACGATGAAATCGTTTTCTCAGGCGAAATGAAGAAAAGAAAGAAATATCGAAGAATTAGAAAATGGCCGTCGATGTGGTTCGTAAATTTTAAAACATCGGAGACTCGAAGAAGCCGTCGAAAAAACGGCAAGATGTTCTCATAAAATTCTTTCCTGCGACGTGTGTGTGTTGTGTGTTGTATGTGTGTATATATATATATATATGTGTCTTGGATCGATAGATATTGGAGAAAAGGACATCCTTCTTTACTCCTTCCTTCGGTCGGCAGCTAACGACCAAAGATGGTTGATACCTTCGTGCGAGGATGCAACGTCGTCGTCTTAGATATCGTGCGACAGCTGTCAAAGCCAGGATGGAGGAATTCCTTTGGTGTTCCACGTTGGACCTTGAACCACAATCTCTGGACTTATCGAGTTAGCCTTAAGGACGTAGTACGTTACACGTCCAAGATAACCGGTTCTAACTGCTTCGGACGATAACACTCGAGTTCGCCACAGGACGCGTCACGTCTCGTCGTTTCTTTTAAGAAAAATTCCTTTTCTATTACTCACCTCGATACCTCTTTGCTTGTGTACATAATATCTACATGTGTTTCATTGAAAGAAAGGGAGAAAAAGAGATTTGGATGGGAACGTGAATAGGTATACCTGCTTTTATAATCAAATATATTTTTTGTTTTTCTTTATTTTTTCTCATTTTCTTCTTTTTCTTTTTTCTTTTTTGTTAATCTTATCGATCAAAGATCAACTTTAAAAGACTACATTGAAATTACTTCGATTCGGATTTATGGTTCGATGGTTCGCGCCAAAATCCGAACGATCCGGTTGGTTGTCGCTGTTCGACGTGTTCGGAGCAAAAGGAAGAAGAATATAATAAAGGACGTTGGTGTGGAACGGCACCACGGGAAATGGTCGATACAGAACAGCCAGTGACTGGTAATAAAACGAAACGAGTTTCGTGACCCATCCTCGTCCTCTCTCGGCACAGTAAATTATCCCATCCGCACGAAAGAAAAAAAAGGTGAGAGAGAGAGAGAGAGAGAGAGAGAGAGAGAGAGAGAGAGAAAGAGATGGCCACGTTGATAATGCTATTGCATGATAGGAGAATGCATTCGATTGTAACTCTTGATTTTTTCTACTCTTCATTTATTAGGGCATAGAACGTTATTATCACGGGTGCAGAACGATTCGAAAATCTTGTACATGATGTCTGCAATCGGTTTTACGAAAGCTTTATGCGGAATCCAAGTGAACTTTAGCTTGCGATAGGAATGAATTTTTCTACAAATAGTGGCAAACGGACGCTAAGAATTTTTCAAGCGCCACGTAAAAGCAGCTTTTACTTCGCTATTGCATCCTTTGCGGTTCGTGAAGCGCATTCCTCTACGAACAAATCTCTTGTGATGGGTTTCACCTTTTGTCGGTACAAATGGCTAGAAAGAACGTCGTTCGTTTTCGTCGCTCTTTCTCTACCTGAAAGGATCCCGAATCCCCGGGAGCAACGAAAAAGCAAGAGCAAAAGATCAAGAGGGAAAGAGAGAGAGAGAGAGAGAGAAGCTTTTTTTCTCGCATCCGTCTATTCGTTCGTCCGACGTCATGAGTAATCCCTCTGGAATTTTGCTGAAAAAGTACTTTTTCCGCGAACGAATCCACATCTTCTTCCTGCCTCCGTTCTGTATCTCGATGTTTACCAAATCCTTTTTTTACTCTAAACCCCAACGATTCTCATTTCCTTCTTTGAAAAGTACTTAACTTGGATAGGAGGGGGGAGCAGATCAGAAGGGAAGAGCAGGACTTCCTTTTCAATATTTTCTCGTTTCTTTCATTTCGACGTAGTGCGTTTGGTTGTAGAATAATCTCTAAAAGTTTTGAAAAATATCGTCTATTGATTTTATAACCTTGGTATTGCGATTAGGTGTGGCACGAGAAAGTTTCAGAGAGACCGGTCTCTCTCTCTCTCTCTCTCTCTCTCTCACTCACTCTGTCTCTCTCTTTATTACTACACTTCGAGCAAAGGTTGAAGGACATAGTATAAGAGTTCGATCATTGAACGATGATCGGGTTCCTCGATCTTTCAATCTTGCGATCTTGCTCGGCACATCTCGGCTTGTGGATAACGCGGCTAACCTTCATCCGTGGACCGTTACTCTGCCCCATCGGACCCTCCGGCTACGGCTATTCAGGTCTCTGGGTCCCCCATCGTCGCGACGCCGAGCCGAGCCGAGGACGCGCCGTCTCACGCAACTCGTCTCTCTTGCGAGCGAGCGTCCTTCTTCGCGTTCCTCAGCTTCCTTGTGAATACAGACTGAAAGAGAGAGAGAGAGAGAGAGAGAGAAAGAGAGAGAGAGAGAAAGCCGGTAGCCAGTAGTATCGCGAGACAATCGTACCTATATGAATAATTGTATCTCTCGAGTTGCACCAGATACATTATTCTTTTTCTTGGAATGATTTTTATCTTTATAAACAATTGTTTATATAAATACGTATGTATGTATATACGTATGTGTGTACGTATTTATGTTTAATCGTATTGCTCTGATGAATATATGGTTATTAGAAGGATCGATAGAAATAGAAGGATCCGTTACTTATTTTAGATTAAAATAGATACATAGAAGATCGTAGGAAAAGTCTTAGATTTAGAAAACTCTATATCTTCGTTTCGAAAGTTATTTTTGGTGATATCGTCGAGTTTGAGAGACACCGGTCTAAGCCTGCGAAGCACTAAGGAATTTAGCTCATCCGACGTCTCTCTCTCTTTCTCTCTCTCTTTCTCTTCTTTCTTTCTTTCTCTGACTCTATAAAGAAAGAAAGAGACAACTCTCTCGTTGCCATCTTTATATTCTCGAAGCTTGCTCTTTTACAAGAGACACATATCGGTTCATTGCTGTTGCTGCTGCTGCTGCTGTTGGCTTCTCGCGTGACCGTCGTCTTCCGCAAGTAGGCCATGTGCAAAGTAGGTCTCCTCAACGAACAGGAGGGGGAGACGGCCCCGGTGAGCGAAGACGTTCACGTCGCGTCCACGTCTCGTCCAACGCGTTCTGGACCCATGTCGATCCTCCTCCTTCGCATACTCTCAGATCTTGCCGATTCGTGCGAAAAGCCAACCGATAAGTACGGGAAAACGGCGTGTGGCATTATTTTCAGAGAGGAGGTCACATCACGTCGATTCTGAAAGCGGGAACAGATTTTAATCTTAATTGACTTTGATAATACCTTGGTAACGCCCAGAATCCGTGTCCCGTAGGAGACTTCGATCGATTTTCGATTAAATATGACGGCGAAGGAGGATGAACGAGGAGGAAAAGAAAGAGAACGTGTAAGGGAAATAAGGTAGAGAGAGAGGAAGGGGCTGTGACTGGACTCTGTCAATCGATGAAAATATTTCTATATCCACGATTTTGAAGCACGTTCGTTTTCGAGAGTAACGGTATATACTATACTCTTGGTATGATTAGCCGAAGGGTCCCTTTCACGCAACGATATATCATCGGCACACGGCTCTCGTATAACGTCGCTAACGTAACTGCAATTATCCGTTCGCTCACGTGCAACGGCCTGCCGTCGTGCGGCCTTCTCTTCATGTACGCCTTTACGAAAGGACTTCTTCGTGGTAATCGTGGAAAAGCAGGTTTACGAATGGCTTGATTTATCGGTACGGCCTGCCGTGCCTCGATTATCTCTTAAGACTTCGTCTTCGAATAACCCGCTGCTCCATTACTTCAACTTAAGACGGCTTACTGTTCTATCGGAAGCGTATTTTCTAAACATTACCTTCTTAGCCGAATATAATGCATTTGAATTGCGTAATCTGGCTTAATCTATTTAATTCGAAAGCGTTTGAATATTCTTTTTATTTGTTTATTTATTTTTTTTTTTTTTTTATTTATTTTATTTTATTTTTTTTTTTTTTTTTTATGTAAACATGAGAAATCAATTAAAAATAAACATAACAAAATTAATCGATTAATTAATTAAAACAAAATAATCAATTGATCATAAATCAATTTTATAACTGTTTGAAAGAATAAATTGATCGTCCCTTTGAAATAAAAGTTAAGATCAAATCTTTTAGAAACGGCTCCCAATGGCAAATTACGAAAGATAGGCAATAGCGTCTGACTCACTTGGGCATGATTCGTCGAAGATCGAGGCGCGCGTTCACGCCCGACATGATTCAACGTCCGGCCGTTGGGCCCGCTTGAAATTCCATGGCATATTCCGCATGCCTTTGAACGCAACCCAACAGTTCTTCGCATACAAAAGGGCCTTGTTGCTACGGGGCTGCTGAGCTCTCAAGGATGTGATAATCTTTCGAGTCGTTCAACCTTCGACAATATCGTTGTGTTTACGGCAAGATTTATTATCGAGTATGAGTGTCGTAATCATTGTCCTATCAGTTTTTTATTTGTTGATACCTTTGTAAAATTATAAAAACCATTATATAATTTCTCTAGAAACAATCCATCATTTTGGAACAGATACGATTCAGGTTAAACAGGCATATAATGACTCCGACCAAAGACGTCATTCAACGCCGAAAATCCTCTTAAACCTGTAAAATAATGAAATATGATTTACGTTCGTCGGCATACCGATAATATATATATATCCGCAGGAGGAAAGTTAACGAGGACAGGCTCGATGGCGATTGGCAAATACATATATACATACATACATATGTATATATATATATATATATATATATATATATATATATATATATATATTGAGAACAGTTGAAGAACACGCGGAGTTACAAGAAAGTCAATCTAGTTCGTCGAGTCTAACGGTGGTGCGGTATGATGTGTGGTGTGTTTGCTCGTAGTAGTAGTAATAGTAGTAGTAGTAATAGTAGTAGTAGTAGTAGTAGTAATATTAGCAGTTTGTATACGGTGTGCACGCGCCTTGCGTTGACGACGAAGTATGTACATACGTGAGTGAAAGAGACCGGAGTTGGAAAAAGGTTATTACTTCCCTGTCTCTGTAAGACACGGTGATACGTAACAGTATCACGGAGCCAACCAAGGCCGTAAATCAGACGGTTTTCAGGAGCTGAGGCTGAACTCGGTCTCATTAATATCGACGGCTTTCGATCTTATTCGTTTTTTTCTCTCCGTCTCTCTCTCTCTCTTTCTCTTCCTCTGTTCCTCTCTCCGTTTGAATTAATCGTTTACTTTAGAACGTTCTCGAAATAAGACATCGAGCAAATAACTGTCTCGTATAGAGTAGGGAGCAAGCGAGAGATGGAAAAGTGGTCTAAAGCAGGGCTAACGGAAGGTTACTGACTCTGTTGAGTCATAAGGTGCAGCCAGTATGAATCGTGTGTCCGCCAAGCAGCAGTCAGCCCAGTCAGCCAGCCAGCGAGCAGCAACGCGTCGCTCTTTGCCACGCATTGTGCGTGCAGGTTGCACGGAGGGCTCATGAACGATGCGTACCTACTCCGACCACGTACCGTGAGTCACGTGGGAAGCATGCGTGAAGTTATTCGTCGGCAGGTTCGGCGGTTTTACTCCTTTACCATCTCATTCTACCTCCTCTTAATCTTTCTCTCTCTCTCTCTCTCTCTCTCTCTCTTTTTTTCTTTCTCTTATTCTCTTTTTTTCCACCACTAATAAGATTCATCGATATCTCATGAGTATCTCACTTTTCATCGTATCTGTAATCGACTTGATAACATACACACATACATACATATATATATTTGAATTATTATTCTTAATAAAACGACTTGGAATTTAAACGATAAGGAAATAGTTTATGCGTCTAATGACTTTCGACAAAGTTGATAAGATGTCTGATAAATATACTTACTTAGTCACTTATTTACTTATTAATTTTCATTCGTATTAGAAACTTAGTTATTATAACGATCCTCACGATCGCCTTTTATTCAACACATGAGAACTTTGCACGGTCATTCAAAAAACTGTACGCTATTAAGTAACGACTATGTGTCAATGTCAACCTGTTTATACAATAAGCGACAATAATATTTGTTAATCCTAACTACGGTGCATCGAACTCTCCTCCCTCTCTCTCTCTCTCTCTCTCTCTCCCACTCTTTCTCATTCGCGACGTTCGAAGAGACGCGATTCATTAACGATACTTCTCGAAAGTCAAAGGGAGAGGAAGGGAGAGGAAGGGAAAGGAAAAGCCATCGTGGTCTCTCTTGTGATCAATCAATGAAATTCCATCATTATCTTTTTCTCTTTCTCGTCAATGCTTGATTTGTGCGCATCGACTCGTAACGATATATTCACGGTCGTTATTAATCCGAGCTGACTAAAGTTCGATCGATTCTCAGGATTACTTTGCTTTTCTGGTTGATCACTGCTAAACGATGTGGACCTTTATGGAGATCACGTGAATGGTCAATAAAATTGTCATTTCGATAATAGTCATACGACCGTGTTTCGAGTTGCCTTGAATAGATCGACAGAAAGAGAGTCTTTGTCGATAATTTACCACGAGTCTCGGACGCAAGATAATAAAAAGAAATTACGATCAGTAGAATAATAAAAATGTAAAATGACTTAGACGACCGATCGTATTGAGGGGATCTCCTCCTCGTCGTTTTATCACACGTAATTGAGCTTCCTGTTTGGTCATGGTATATATCGAACGTTTCCAAATAATTCGCTTGTAATTAGATCGAAGTAAATTAGTAACCCAAGTATGTAAGTCCTCTCTCGAAAGTAGTTAAGATTGTGCTACGATGTTGTGCATTTCAATTTTGCCATTCCGTTCCAATACCGAGGAAAATTCTACGACGGAATCGAACGAGAAAATGGTCATTCGTGAAAGAAAAAAGTATCTTCCTTTCTCTCTCTCTCTCTCTCTCTCTTTCTCTTTCCCTCTTTCCCTACTCCCCTCCTCTCTGACAAGTTGCATTCACATCCGGTCGCATATTCGTGGACAGTCCTGATTAGCGATGACTCTTTCGAGGGTCTCGCGAGCCCTTCCAACAACTTCCTTTTCTCTGGAGTCTTTGCCTTTTAGCACGTCGAGGATACAGGATCTCCTTTGTTAGCGCGCTCTCTTCGAAAGACGGCGGCGCGCCTTCGTTTGTCTAGGCCCAAGATGGCCGACGGCGATTTCTCAGGGAAGCCAACTTAAATTATAACTTGCACGATATGGACCCGATTGAACGGTCAATTGCCGGCATTATGTAAATATTTCTCTAGGAAGATGGCAAGATTAAACCGAGCCACGTACTACGGAGTAATAATGGAACGGAGAATTCCAATTAAGCAACGTTACGGTCGTGTGCAAAGCAAGCCGTGCACGATCTTCGTACTTATTATTTTCATATTTGACGATACTCACGCTTCGATCGCCATTATCGTTATTGCCATGCCTGATAAATAGAATATTCGTTTCGATATAAATAAAATTTAAATGATTTTGAAAAAAATCTCATTATGCGTAACGACTTAAGTACACCACCTACTTGAACTTTATTATTCCTCGCCGTCGCAATAACTTTAAGTAGTCTAATGCGGTTTCGACGATAGAAACACGTAATTTTCATTTGGTCTTATTGGACCATCGTAATACCCTATTCCACCGATATTAATTCCAATTATTTTCGACATAATATGTAAATAAATTTTTATTATATTTTAATCATAAATGAGATTTCGTTTGAAGCAAATTTTATTCGAATTTTGTACGAAAACATAAAGAAAATAATTGATAATAATATTTATTTAATTTTGAAATAATACGACATTTTATTCGCGCATTTACTTTGAAAAGTTACGAACACGACGACGAAATATATACAAATTTCTTTTTATTCTCTTTTATTTTTTTTTTTTTTTTTATATTTTTTTAACTAGGTTGCCTCGGTAGTTTCTTTCCTAACGCGAAGCGACCTTAAATTCTTCTTCTCTCCTACACAAACATTAGAAGAAACTTTACACAGCGATATAGTAAGTATTAGTGCGGTCGAGATCTCCGGTACAATGCTGCGAAACGATTTGCACATGAATGCGAGCCCCTCATCCGTTTTCAGGCCGGATGCATTGCCCGCCTTGCACCGGATGCGGACCGTCCTCCGTAGAACAACCGCTTTGGCCAATTAGGTTAACTATTACGAACTCTCTTGCCCGCATATTTCTTATTTTCCCGCGAAATATTCAACAACCTTTGCACTTTATATCCGTCCTCTTCGGCTATAACGAAGGGGGGAAGGGTGGAGGTCATGCACGCTCTTCGAACAAAATGTCCTTTCCAAGAATAAAAAGAAAAAATAATCATTACGGAGACGGAAGCGAAACTTGCTTTACTTACCTACCGTAAATTACAAGGTTTATAATATCTTTCGTACAAATACAATTTTCTTTTTTTTTTTTTTTTTTTTTTTTTTTTTTTTTTTTTACTTTATTTTTATTTAGAATCCTATGGAAGAAAATCAATTCTTTATTCAATGTTAATAACAAGAACGATAATATATTAAAAATGATCTGTTTGGTTAAGAAAGTTCAATAAAAAAAATATTTCGATGAATTTCCATTCGTTTCGTAGAATCAGAATGGAACGTGTCAAACCACTCATAGTGTATTTTCAAAGTCGTGTGTAAGTACATGGTAAAACGACATAAGCGATTTCTCTCGTTTAAGTGGAACCAATGTACTTTCGCGAGGAGGAGAAAGAGGAAGAGACAAGCGGGCAGCTGCCGCAAAGTTTTGTCGGAGTTATTAAAGAGTCGAGGCGAATAACGCGATCCCGGTGTTTGCACCGTTTCGTTATTGCCGTTAGCAGCAGCAGCAGCAACAGCAACAGCAGCATTATCATTATAAAGACGGCAAGAAAATTGGCGAAGATCGTTCTAAAATAAAGTCTTACAAGAGCCCCGATTCGATCTTATAAAAGATTTTAGAACGATTGGAAGAATTATAATCTTGTAGGATTCGCGCATATTGTGGCTTCTTTCGGATTGTTCTCTAATGTCGCAAAAGAGTGCCGTCTTTCGAAGATGCCGGCAAGGACGTCAAAGTATATAATAGCCGAACGAACGAACAAACGAATGAATGAATGAATGAATGACTGTAATTAATGAAGTCACGCTTAGTCGACCCGACTCAAGGTCGTCGTTCTCCTCGTTCGAGCCAAATTCACATTTCATCGTTGGAAAGATCAAGACAAAACGGACCTAGAGAGAATGAGAGAAAGATATAGTGAAAGAAGAAATAGAAGAAGGAGATAAAGACGAAGGAAAGAAAAAAGAAGGAAAAGAAAAAGAAGAAAGGGAAAGAACAAGAGGGGGCCACCGCGAGAGATATCGTCGTATGCGATGATTCAGCCGAGCGCGTCCGACCGGATGCCTCGATTAAACGAAAGGCTATGAGAATTAATGCGGGAGTAAATTTGCATATTAAAAGTTACCACAGTATACGACGTATAGGAACGACAATTACCGGATTGACGCGTACATGCAGATCGAAACACGATAAATAAAATAACTTGTAGATTCTCCGTTTGCTACCTAGGGCGTTCACCTAGTTAGAAATCGGGATTCCTTTTTCGATGGGATAAAAGAACATATTATAGAAAATTACTCTTTACGACGTATCCCTTCTATTTAGAATAATTGACAACGAATGAGAAGGACGATCGATCATCTTCGAACGACGAGAAAACAAGTCTGATTTCGTCTCGTTCGAGCATTTTGAAACGAGAAAAATCGTCGGTACGATATTTCCAATATCGTTTTTATCGTAAGACCAATATAGGCAATCCTTGGATGGTAAAAAATAAAAGGAAAAGATAAAGAAAAAAAAGAACATGATTGACTTAGCGGTAAATCGATCTAGCTTATACATATATTATTGAGAGGAAAATGCATAATAGAAGGAAGTGGTATTACTTAATCGAATGGCTATTGTGATAGTTGAAAGTCGTGATAGGAAGAATTCGACAGAGCGGAAAGTAGGTGTATATGTATATACCGTAAACTAAAGAGATTTCGACCGTGTATCGAGAGACGTAAGAAGAATAGAAAAGGGATACGATTGTACTTAACGGCTTTCGGTATTTATTTCCAATCGGAATAGATCGAGAACGTCGATCTCTTTCAACCACACCTCAAGCGAGAGAGAGAGAGAGAGAGAGAGAGAGAGAGAGAGAGAGAGAGAGAGAGAGAGAGAGAGAGAGAGAGAGAGAGAGAGAGAGAGAGAGAGAGAGAGAGAGACTAACCAACCAGTAGTTGCCTTCTCGATACTTTTGTTTCGAAGCATCGTTCACATTGTATACGACGGCGGTCTCTTTCCTGTTCGCGAATGGCACGTTTCCGTGGAGAGTTTCAAGGCGCGCGAGAGTTTATCCATAAATTCAATGCTCCTGATACATCGGTCGGCCTTTCACGGTGATAAACTTTCACGTCTAATCGTCGGTCTAAACCATGGAGTTTCTTCTGTCTACGATTACCGGGATCGTTAATTACATAATCAATCATCTACAACAAAATAAAACGACTTTCCAGAAAATCCGTCTAGCACAATAATTATTTTACTCTTTGATGTATAGCCTGGTCGATAGAAAACGAACGCAATTTAACGTATCTTAACTTATAAAGAGATACTCGTATACTCGATTTAATAGATGAAAATTGCTTTAAAGATTCTCGAAGCGAGAGCAATCCGCTGCGTTGTCGTTGATCGTCTCCGTCTTCGTCTTCATCGTTAAGGAAAGAAGTTATCACGATTAACGGATTATCGATTCGACTTCCAAGAATAGAGCGTCCTCAGGATGGTCAGCATCATCTGGAATGTCGCTCTTCCCGGTTGATCCCGGTTTCCTATCGTTGGTGAGTTAGCTTGCTAGCTAAGCTAGCTGACTAGCCGACCCTCGCCGCATGGTTGCGTGAAAAACCAGTTCCTTTATATCCTCGAAGATACGAGCTCGTGCGACTAGGAAATGGGAATAGGAAGAGAGAGAGAGAGAGAGAGAGACGCTTAGTGAAACGCGATTTTCGAACGATTATCTCATTAACGCGTTGAAAATCCATTTCCGTGAATTTCAACTCGTATTCGATTAAGTACATGTAATTTAAATTAGAAATAATTATCTTTTCTCTTTTTTTTTTTCTTTTTACTTTTTTTTTTTTTTTTTATCTTTTTTCTTCTCTTTTTCTTTTTGTTTGTTTGTTTATTTCTTAAGTATCTACAAAATAAAGTCTGATTTCTAGGATCATTACATCGTCATTACCGGGTAGAAATTCAGTACCGTAATCAAAGTTTGCTGCGATTCCTACCTTGTGTATTTTTATCATCCTTCATAAATATATTCCTCGTTCGGCTCGTTACTTGCAAGATGTTTGTTTTCAGAGAGAGAGAGAGAGAGAGAGAGAGAGAAAGAGGGAGACGTTCTTACAAACGTTCCAGCGTACTTGACTGTGCCGCGAATCACGATTGTCCACCACGACAACCGGTTTTCTTCCATGCGTTTGCACCTAAAATTCGTGTTGCTTTCCATATTAATCAACGCACTCGAGAGGATCGGTTTTAACGAGGCATCGTAATCGAACGCCCACTTTGCTTCGCTTCGAGCATCTTTGATATCGTCGTCTTGTTCTTCTTCCTTCTCAAAACTTCCTCTTTCTCTCGTTTGAGGACGAATAATAATACCTTTTCGTTATAATAAATAACCGAGCAAAAACAAGAAAGGAGAAAAAGAGAGAGAGAGAGAGAGAGAGAGTTAAAGGAAGGAAGAAAAGCGACGGTGCAGATCCGTAACGAAGCACGATTGAAGTAATTATAACAGGTTTTAGTTGGGTTCTCGCAATTTTACGCACTTGCTCATTGGCGAAAGCCGACGACGACGATGAGGACGATGCAAGTTTAAAGTTAGGACGTTGTAAGGAACAAAAGTAATAGAAGCATGACAATAATTAGTCGGGTAAGACCGTCTGTGTTATGTGACCGAGTTTCTAACATCTAACAGACGACCGACGTGTTGTTTCACGGAGATCTTTAACTTCATCCTAAGGATTATTTATTATTACAATATATAGAATACCATCATGTATCAGAAATATCTTCGAGGAAGATCTATAAAATATTGTCAGAAAAAAGAAACGAAGATGAGCATGAAGAAGAAAAAAAAAAAAGAAATAAAAAAGAAAAAGAAGGACTGATGACTTAGCAAAAATAAATCATTTATTTCTTTCCGAAACGTTCTCACGCTCGAACTTACGTTCTATAAACATCCTATAGTGAAACGTTGGAAAACCAATCGAGGAGAATTTCTCATGTCCGAAGACGATCTCGCATAGTCTTCTACTACAGTTCGTTCCACGTTTCGCGCCTTGCATTGGCGCGTCAACATTTCTTTGTTTGCACGTCCGGCGCTTGCACCACGGTGAACGCGCTACTCCTGTGCACTTTCGTTTTTCTTTCAGCCGTAAAAGAAGTAAGCGTCGAGTAAGTCGTCGATCGGTCACGCCGTTGTAAATCGAGATTAACAACGGTTTGAATGCCCCGTGGGCCATTGGTGACCCACGTCGGACTTTCTATTTAGAGACCTTTGTGATTGTTTTATGTAGAATAAAAATCAAAAAAATAACATGATCATGAAACGCTTCGTAATGTTTATCAGCTAATGCATAATTATCAGCATGTATAATGCAATTTTCATACCGTTGATCATCGATGGAGGTCATCCAACGTAATGGATCATTTTCGATTCATTTCAAGGGAGCATATTATACTTATTTATTATCTTCATTTTATCAATTGCATCTTTCAATATTCCACTTGTCGATTTCTTATTTGCTATACGACGATATTTACTCAAGATATAAATAACGATTAAAGATATTTAAAAATGATATCGATCGATTCGTCTGCTGATATCAAAATCTAAAATAACAGTTCGTAATATCATTAAATGCTGGTGTCATGTTATACTTTTGACAGTCCATTGAACTTTTTCTCAAGGGTCATTTATTACTATATGAAATATTTATCTTTGAGAAATTCGTTGAATGAACGCTAAGGAATATAAAAAAAAAAAAAGATTTTTTAATTAACAATAACGACGATTACTGTTTTTCGTTTATAACGCATGTTATACATATATTATGGAAAAGATATATTGGAAAGAGAAAAATGTTCTACATATATTATATCTTTCTCTTTCCAATAATTATTTTATCGCTTTTAGGCGTAACTTTACACTTTACAATGATAGTTAATAATATGGTTCATTTATGGGCTTATGTGGCCTATACTTAAATGACCGTGTATCAAAGGTATTAAAAATTTCTTCTTTCTTGAAACGGCTTTTGATTGATCGTTCGTTCTTTCGATCGATCGAAAGACTCTTATGATTTGTCATTTTTTTTCGATAAATGTTATAAAAAAAATAAAAAAAAAAAAAAATAAAAAAGATAAAAAAAAGAAGGAATAACAAAATTGCCGATCTATAATACGAAAAATTGTACTCTGTCCTCTTTTCGAAATTTTCGTTTTCGAAACGAACTTCTTTTCGCGCATACATATCCGTCTCACGTAAAGAAGAAATAAATTCCCCGTCGGAGTTTCAAAGAAATCGGTACCACAGGCGTACACCGTCGCTTGGTGGCTCGCCAATGAGGTTAGTGGGATTTGAGATTTTCGATAGCTCGTCTTGCTCGGCGAGAAGGCTCTCGTGCGCACGCGTAAGCAAGCGCTCGCGCGCTCACATCTATTACGATCCATGCTAAATCGTGAACGATTCCACAATAAGAGAAATTTCTTTTGATATCGAACTAAAATCGTATACCCTATAATAAATATAAAAAGTCTCTCTATACATATTTACGTATCGAAATATTAATAATAATTTAATGATTTGTTTAAGTGAAACGATATTTTTAATTCACGTATTTCATTTTAATTATGATAGCTACATAAACTATTCAGCCCTTAGGATTAGTACGAAGTACCGTAAAGATGTTTGCACACTTTGTAAAGATAATTCTGTTTAAACGGAGCATCGATAATTTCTTATCGAGCACGTACGTAGAAGGATTCGAGAGATCGCTTCGCGGCAGTAAGTGAAAGGTTACAAACAAGTTTTCTACCTCCTTCCTCCCCTCTCTCTCTCTCTCTCTCTCTCTCTTTCTCTATCTCTCTCTCTATCTATCTCTTTATCTATCTTTCTTTCTCTCTCTTTCTCTTTTTCTATCTATGTCTCTGTCTTGTTCCTATTCTATGTGTCATTGGCGTAATTTCAGTGGGTGTTTAATTTATGTCAGCCACAGGTTCGCCGCAACGCTAACATCCAAGGTCGTCGACACGAAAAAATTCAAACTTTGCTAGGATTTCTTTTTTTCGTCCACTTATATTTATTCATAATAAAACTTCTTAAAACTCTTTTATTCTAGACTGGTAAATGGTAAAAGTTTAAGACGGTAATATGTGAAAAACATTTTTATTATTATTATTATTATTATTATTATTATTATTATTATTATTATTATTATTATTATTTTTATTATTATTATTATTAGAATTTTACGATTAATTTCTAAAGGAAAATGAGAATTGCACTTTTTAAACTTACTGCATTAGCATCGCTCTGATCTTATTACATCGGCATTCCAGGTTTGTTTTCTTGAAAGAAGCAGATGAGTTGATTTACTTGAAAACGTCGAGTCACGATTGATCATAAAACTATTGCAAGACTTTTTCCCTCGAACAATGTTTGAGTGAAGAGAAAAATGATCGTCAAAAATAGTCATAAGTGTCGAGAAAGAAGCAACGAAAAAAGGAAGGGTGAAAAGAAAAAGAGAAAGAGAGAGAGAGAGAGAGAGAGAGAGAGAGAAGAATGAATGCACTCCTCTCTTTCCCCTTTTTCTACGTCGCTTCCTTTCGGTTGCCCACGCGCCACTCGCCACGCGCAAACGTACGCGCGTGACTCGCGACGCGTGACTCACTATTCGCACGGCGGACACTCGATTTGGTTTTCACGCGGGAGGGACAGAAGGCGCACCTTAATTTAACTCGACGACTTCGTCTCCATCCTAGCTAATTATGATTCATCGACGGTGGTCAAGCCAATATATCGTGTACACGTATAAAAGATACGACATTTATGGAAATTTATGTACTACCGACACAGATAGGTAGATATCAACAAAAACAACAATCATTTAACAAACCGTTTTGCAAAAAATTGAACCAATTCCGTCTGGACCTTATATATATATATATATATATATATATATATATATATATATTAGGGGGACCGAAAAGTAATGTCGCTGTCTTAAATTAAATTCAAACGAATAAATTTTTAACAAGTTTTTATTTTTAATCACAATCAAATATCGACATGCGCAGAAACGACATTACTTTCCAGTCCCCCTAATAAATATATATATATATATATATACATACACATACATGCACATACATACACCTAAACTGTTTACATATATAAAATACATGACATTTTTATAAATTCACGACGAACGTCATCTATACATATATATGCACAACACAACATTAGCGTGCGAAAAATTAAAGTAGTATTATAGTATTACTACTACTACGATTACTAAAAACTACTACAACGTTTGTTCGGCTCGAGGGAGTATCTCACGCAAGAGTAAAGCCTTATCTATACGGAGAACGTTGGAGAACGGTCACGGGTTTCCTTTATTAATTCATTTTAATGGACTCAAGCGATAACCGGGTTACGACGGAGGCAGAAAGCAACGACACGAATTAATGCACGCTCCATGAATGAGCGAAGCGTTAACGGTTCCTCTAACCACATTACGAAAGGCTATCTATTCTTTCTTTTCCCTTTTTTTTTTTTTTTTTTTTTTTTTTTTTTAATTAGAAAACCAAATGGAGATTGTGTCTCCTCGATGATCGGATACGCTCGATCGAAAATATCAAGAAGATTTAGAGCGTCGACTATCATGATGTTCGACGACTTCCTCGACGAGAGATTTCTTTCGATTCGTAAGAAGAGATAGGCGAGGAAAGAAAAGAAAAAAACTGAAAAAGAGAGAAAGAGAGAGAGAGAGAGAGAGAAAGAAAGAAAGAAAGAAAACGTTTTTCTTCGATTTAAAATGGAGAATAATAAAAGGAGAAATCGTTACTTTGATTCCACTGTAAAATTCACCTGGCCTTACGGTCGTTCCCCTGAGAATCAGGATTTCAAAAGAGGAAGAAGAAGAGTAGGAGAGGGAAGAGGAGGAGAAAGAGGGTAATGGAGAGAAGCAGGGAGAAAGGGCCGATAAAGGTGCATTTATCGTTCTCGCGATTAATGCGGACCAGCGAGTTCCACCACGAAGGAACGCGATCACGGTCGTCGACTTCCAAATCTCGAGCAAGGAGAAAAACGGAGTAAAAAGCAAGTCGCGCGATAAAAGTGTGCACGATCGACTCTTGAGTGGAGAGGAGAGAGAAAGAAAGGGCGAACAAGAGAAAGAGAGAGAGAGAGAGAGAGAGAAAAGGAGAGAGGAGTATAGAGGAGAGGAAAAGGGGAAAGACGAAAGAGAACACCCTTGGCGTCCTTCGGCGACCGCCACAGTTTGCTGACCCCCTTTGCAAAGAGCAAAAATCGATAATCAACCGAGAAGGACGAGAAAGGGCCAGAGTTGTCGTCAGAGGAGAAGAAGGAGAATGAGGATGAGGATGAGGAGGCAGAAGAAGGTTGGATCGGTCCTCTCCCCCTGCCGAAAACCGAGAGCACCGGAATGACAAGTAACCATGAAGGAAGCCAGTTCCTGGATTTAGTTTCCGAAGGCTATCGATTTTATTTATCGATTCGGCTTTCTGTAATGTCGCTTACGTGCACGGAATGATCAAATCGAGTTCACGCCGCGCGACTTGAACGCGGCGCCCTCGTCCGAGCTAAAAATATATGCTGTCGTCGTCTCTTTTCGATCGGCGGTCGGCAGAAAAATGTGAATCAGCCTTCTCTCCCTCCCCTCAAAAAAAAAAATGGAATAAGAAAGATTATTGTTGATCATCTGCCAGATCGTGATCTTGCATGCACCGGAATTGATTAAAATTATTTTCGTTTGTCGCTCGACAAAACATCAAGCGCACGAGATTAAGGATTAAGAAGAAAGAAAGAGAGAGAGAGAGAGAGAGAGAGAGAGAGCGGGAGGAAGAGGGAAAGGGAGGGAGGTAGGAAGGGAGAAAGATGTACCGTATTTCTTTCTTCTTTTTCAAGCTGGACTGAAGCTTAATTAGCATCGAATAAAATATTAAGATTTAATCGAATCTCAGCGAATCCGTAAGTAAAAGAGACGAAGAAGAAAAAATGGATGAATCCAATGAGGGAACAAAATTGAAAAGGATGCACCGATACAAAACGTATCATGGCGCCGACAGTCTCCTCCCATTCCGCTTTATTCGTGTCTGTCAGCGCGTCGGATTTTGAGAAGAGTCGTATACATATATACTCGCTCGTCCACCGGACCGACCATATTTCAACGATCGACAGGAGGAAGTCAAAGCTTGAGATAAACGATTGTTATATTCGAACGGGCTCTTCTCTTCCCGTTCTTTTTTCTTTTTCTTCTTCTTTTTCTCTCTTGTCTCTTTTCTCTTTTCCTTTTACTTCTCATCCTTCTTACCGATGAATGATTTTCGATGAGAATTTGAAGATGTCGTAAGAGTCAAACATAAAAGGGAGAGAAAGAGAGAAGTAGTTTCGTCCGAGAAAACGAACGTCCGCTCCTTGATCTCGGTCTCATTTGGATTGCAAATCATCGTCTCGTTTAACCTCAGTTGAGAGAAAGAGATAGACTACAGACCGCGTTTCCAGAAGAGCAAAATATCGTTCGTAGAAACGGTCGCGAACGGTGAATGTCAGTGAGAACGACGTTGGCGCACGATCGTTAGGAACTCACGACCGCGGAGAGTCATCGAGCAATACGAATCGTGTTGTGTCGGAAAACGTTTTCACTAAGAATAACAACCATTATTCGATAAGAGAATCTAACGTTCACTGGATTCTTCTTATTTATTCAAATTTTCGATTATTTCAAGGAAATATTTAAATATAAATCGATTCGGATTTCTACTCCGATAGAATTTCTTTTATCTTGTATTAATATTTTAATTACTAATAATATAATGAATTTAGCAGTTCTTCGATGCTACTTTTCAGTCTCTCTTTCTCTCTCTCTCTCTCTCTCTCTCTCTCTTTCTGTGTAGATGACGTTTTACTCCACTTTCCTACTAATTTAATCGTAAGATTGGCCGAGAGTCGTTCACCCGGCCAACACCGTAGATAAACTGGCATCGAGAAAAGAAGGAAAACGACAAGCTCGAGGAAATGAGAACGAGAGGCTCGTTTTGTAACATGGGCGTTCTCTTAGAAGGTTAAATCCCACTGCGTATAGATCTGTATAGGTATATGTCGCTTGTAGAATAAGGACGAGCGAGAAAGAAGAAAAGAAAGACAGAAGAGGAAAAGAGATAGAGACCATTACCGCTACGAATCGCGGCCGTTCGCTTTCCGTTGGTTTTGCCGCGCCTGTACTTACATACGATAAAGGCCGCGAGCTAAGGAACGAACTTACGAACGAATGAGCGAACGAGCGCGCGATTCGCGTGAAAGTTTAGTTATCCTCGATCGAGAGATAAAAATTCTTCTGTGAGAACGGTTCGCGTTCGTCGAGGAACGCGCGTATACGTGGTAGCTAATCGACGCTCGAGCGAGCATAATCGAGTGAACTTTGACCTTTCCGGACGATCTCTCGTTCAACGATATTGAAGTGCCGTTAAAGTCTTTCACTAAACCGTTTGAAAATGAATACGTTCTGCAAAATTGTTCGAAGATATTCGCAAGGTCGAACGATGCTAATATCTCGAAAGGATAAAGGTAACTTACGTACAATCGCGGAGGAATGAAACGAACGCTTGTGGAAAGGAAATCGTGGATTTATGAAAATAAAAAATGGTTTCTCTGGCACGTAGGTGTATGCAAGTCTCCTTTCGAGTCGGTACTCCTCTAAATCTTTTTCTTGTTTCTTTTTTTATGATTATGATTATTATTATTATTTTCTTTTATTATTCTTCTTCGTTCTCTTCGTTTACAAGGATATGGAAAGTGGATGATGCGGTAAAAGAAGAGAAGGATCACGTCGCGCGAGATTCCGTTTCTGTACAAAAACGACGAGAAAGACATAGGGGGGAGGGTAAGGGGGGGGGGAGGTGCAGACGTGTGCGTCTCATCGTTTCATTCCTACGTGAGATTCGCGAGGATATTCGGAGAAGGGAGGTCGAGGGGTCGGGATCCGCCTATAAAATTACCATTCTGCCACGATTCGAATTTTATTCGCTTATCTCTTTCTACGTTATTGTGGTCGTCGTCATCGTCGTCACCGCCGCCACCATCGTCGTCTTCGTCATCGTACACGTCGTTGTATACGCATAAATATAAGTCTACGTGTGGATCGGCACGCACGGCAAAATCAAAAAGACTCAGGACCAAGAACGTTGAGCGTAACGACAAAACTGAAGTATGCCCGGGTCGTTATTTTATACGAGAGCCATTGAGAGGCCGAATTATGGATCATAAAAATGCATCGTGTACGTACCCGCGCGCTCGCGCGCTCTGATAAAGGTTCTGCAAAAGAATTATACATATAAGCGAATATAGATTTATAGATTTTTTTGTTGTTCTTTCATTATAAGTACGAATTTTTATTCTTAGTTATAAATTATTTCCTTTGTAATCGCGTCATAATAGATGCAGTTTAAAAATTTAATCATCTTAACTCGTTCTCGGTCGTCCCGATGGAGATAGAAAGAAGAGGAGAAAGAGAGAGAGGGAAGAGAGGGAGAGGGCTTTAAAGCACTGCAACGAATGGCAGCAGCTATAGCAGCGACTGGCTCGTGACACGATATCTGCTACACTTTTTTTTCCGGTCCATCTTGGCAAGCCGCAAGTCGTATCGAGTGTTCTGCCTCTTGCGTAACTTGTATATGCGTCGAAGTCATGAGTCGAAGGCACAATGCGGCTAACGAGCGATGATCGTGAGAAGGGATGACAAGGGAGAAGACAGAAGGAATAGAAGAGAAAGACGGAGGTACATCGACTCGATTTGCATCCCCCTATTTAATTCGATACGTACATTCTCTTCTTTTTATTTAAAATTTAAAGACGATCATCGCTCTTAATCCATCATCAAAATGATTGATCGATTCTATAAGGAACCGATCGATTGATCGATTACACTTTCAAAATTGATTTCAACGAAACCGTATTTTCAATATCTGGAAGGTAGATTAAAAAGACTTAGCGAGCCTTACATACATACATATTATATATACATATTACATACATACATATTATATACATACATATTACTTATATACGTACATATGTATATACATACATATGCAGACAGATGGTGGCTGACTAACTCGCTTCATTCGTTCAGCACGTATACGGCGTGCAACTACGAGAAGGTCACAAGGAGAAAGAAAGAGGGAGAAGAGGAAAAGTTCTTCTTGTCCTCTTGATATGACACGTACGATCATCTTTCGGAGTTTTCACGTACAACTCGTATCATTGTCCGTCCTCTACCAGACATACATAATTCCCCTCTCACGAATATTCTTGAATCGTTAAATCCTCTTTATTGTGATTTCACGTAATCTATCTTACTAATCTAAACAAATTCAATGGTATATATATATATATATATATATATATATATATATATATATACATAAACTTCACATTTTTTAAGCTCCATTAATAATAAGTTTCATGAAAATTCTACAAATGTCTGGGAATAGAGACAATTTTGTATTTCGACGTTAATTGAACTCGACGCAAGCGTCGTTTCTAATTCAACGACGAGAGTGCTACGTCGTAGTAGTTTGACTGACTTTATCTCATTAAACGTAGAGAGAAAGAAGGAGAGGAAGGAGAGAGACAGAAAGAGAGAGAGAGAGAAAGAGATGGTAACGCGGAAATCCGAACGAGTCGCCATTAATTATGGCCCGGATCCCGTGGATAATTAAAGAAATTAGCGGATAAACGTCGAGGCGCGTCGAGTTGGATATTCCCTTCTTCTATTGGATTCCCCTTCCTCTTTCTCTTTCTCTCTTCTCGTACCCTCAACCAGGCACTAGTCTCACCCTGTCCGATCTCATCGGCGCCCTTCCCTCTCTCTCTCTCTCTCTCTCTCTCTCCCTCTCTCTTTATCTCTCTCTCCCTCTCTCTCTCTCTCTCTCTCTCTCGAATGCAAATCTATTGTGCAACGAGTGCAATGGCTGGCTACGTGTATCCATACAAACTATACAGTGAAATTCGTTCCAGTTGCGTTCTCGTTGCTCGTTAACCGATTACACAACACACAACGTCGGCGCAACGTTCTACCAGACGGCACGATTTTTCTCTCCGACCTATCCGTTTTCTTTTCGTTCGGTTTTATCGCCCAATTACGTATGTTCTCGCTTAACGAAACTTTTCTCTTAACGAGGTAGAACGAACAAAGAGAGCATTTCTTTTTTTTCATCTTTTCTCTCTTTCTCTCTCTCTCTCTCTCTCTCTCTCTCTCATGCGCGTGCGCGAAGAGAGTCGTGTCTAATCACGACAGGCCCAGCCATGTTCCTTTTTCAAATTGTTAGATATTATCTCGAATTGTCTGGCGTGTGCGAGTAAACGCGATGACCGAAGGAAACACGACGTGCCTACGATGTCGTCAGGCGAAGATGTCGATGACCCTTGAACGTCGCTACCTTTGCGAGAAGTAAAAAGAGAGAAAGAAGAAGAAGAAGAAGAAGAAGAAGTAAAAGGAGAAGAACATGAAGAAAAATAAGACAACGAAGAGGAGGAGGAGGAGGAGAAGGAAAAAGAAGAGAGAATACGAAAGGAAGGAAAAAAAGAAGGAACGAGTCTCTCTCTCTCTCTCTCTCTCTCTCTTTCTCTTTTTCTCTTCTCCAAAGAAAGAAGAAGAACAAGAAAGAGAAGAAGAAGAAGAAGGATAAGAAGAGGATGAGGATGAGGACGAGGATCCATCATGGAGCACACTGTCCGCTTTCGAGCTCGGAAGCGAGGCGAGCTCACGAGGGGTCGTCGGACCGACTGGTGTGTTTAGTAGTTAGGAAGCTAATGGATGCCTTAAAGGACGACGGACGGGTACATCGTGTTGCACGACGTTAGACGCTAGTCCCGGTGTTAGGACCGATTTCCTGGTGTGCCTCTCTCCTTTTCCTACAACGAACATAGATAGCCCTCTGTTGCTTCTCTCGTAACCCTCAGTTTGACCTTGGGTCATTGATCTTCTACCGCCCTTCTACGTACAACGCACGCTCTTAATGGGACCGTGCCAAGTAGTTTCAAGTACGTTTCGTGCTTCTCTGCGAAAGAGAAGAAAAGAGATAGATAGATAGATAGATAGAGAGAGAAGGAGAAAGAAATTCTAGTCGTGGCCTCCTAGGTGACGTGGGAAAGAGTGGGTATACGAACGTGAAAGCCTCTTCTTGCAAAGACGAGATCATAAGATTTCTTTTATAAAAAAAAAAAAAAAAAAAAAAAAAAAAAAAAAAAAAAAAAAAGAATGAAGAAAGAAAAATTTAGTTATCAAACAGTTTTCGATAATATACCCAATAATATACCCTATACCTACAGAACTTATTAGATTTATGCGCGCGAAGACTTATAAATTGTAATGTTTGAGATATCTTCCTCCCGATTGGGACGAACAGATATGCGGCACTTTCGCCGACGTAGGACGGTGGAAAGTCTCGATCCTCGAGACATCGAGGAATGCTGATCTCGTTATGGAATAGTCGTGTCGTCTTTATCGTTGGACTCACGGATTGGTATTTACTTCAAGTTTGACCATTCCTGTTTTAAACCGACCAGGTTATCGTTCTTGTTCGCGCATCGAGCTCACCGTTTCATGATGAGATCCTTTCGCAGTCACGGAATATCGCACTTGTCGAATGATTAATCGGTGGCGCGAAAAGATGCTTGAAGAGAAATGAAGAAGAAAAAGGAGATGAAAAAGAAAAAAAATGAGAATGAAAGAAAAAGAAGAGTTAAAGAGATGGCGACAAAGAGATAACGTTTCTCGATACCTTCTTTTGTATGTCCCGTGTTCTTCTTTTGCTACACCTGTGTGGTGTGTGTGTATGTGTATGTGTGTTGGTGTGTAGCTACATACATACGTACGTATATATATATATGTACATATCTTTTTCCCCCTCTTTCGTATTGTTGTAAACGTGTGCAACGGTAAGGGATACACGAGTAAGCAGCTATAACTCGAGGAAAGACGCTTTAATATGCGCTCGAGAAGTCATACGCACTTGGACCCCGCGTGCACGAGAGACGCCGCGGTGAAAGTGTATACTTTCTACAGCATCCGAGCGACTACCGCGTTAAGCCTCGCTTAGAACCTTTTCCCGTCTCGAAATCGGATTTTTTACCTGCCGAGGAATGCACTCGTCTCTCTCTCTCTCTCTCTCTCTCTCTCTCTCTTTCTTTCTTTCTTTCTTTCTCTTTTTCTTTCTTTCTCTCTCTAGCTACGTTTTTCTTATAATTGACTTTTTGTTTTCCTTTTCTTTGAAAGGTAAAAGCGAATGGAATTTGCAAAAAGGAAAAAATAAGTGAAGGACCATAAGAAAATTGAATGTTGTTCAAGGTACCAGGAAGAAAATACAAAATTACATTAATAAGTGATATTATTGTACAAGACGTTCGAGATCACATGCATTGAAAATTTCTCGTGTAAAAATTATGAGGGAACAGGGAAGGTAATTGATACTCAGCTAAAGTAAAGTCGTGACTGCAGTTTTAAAGACTCAAAGGCTCCGGAAAAGAAGGCAACTTACAAATAATAAGCGCCTGTAGGTACTCTCGCTGGTGCCGGCTTCTCGAGAAGGGGTCGATGAGACTCGTGAAAGTATTTGTTGTTTCGCTAAATATTAAAAGCGTAGACATTCGCGGACAGTAAGGCAGTGGAACGACGAAAGCGGCGACCGATCAAAGCCCTTGTTTTATTATGCAAAAGAATTTGTCAATATATCAGAATATAAAACTTTTATATCTTAGATTATATTCTTAAGTGCATAATAAATAAAAATGTGCAGGCACGTGAAGAAGGGATGTAATTCTTTCGAATGATTTTATTTATCGGCGTTAAAGTAAAATAATAAGTTCATGAAGACGAGATGATGCAAAAAATTATACAAGTTGGATATGGATCATCGATCGAGAAATCAAAGCGTTGGAACGATCTACTTATACTACTTTCCTCCCTTTCGTTCGAATTAAATGCTATAAAAATATTCCCTGTTAACTGTTAAATAATTCCTTGTTTCAATGTTAATAAAAATATTCCCTGGTAGCAACGATCTCCATGTACATTTCTTTGTGGTTCGGAGAGCTCGTAAAAGTCCTTAAGTGCTACGACTCTTCTTAGATTCTCTAGACTTCTCCAGTGACTCGTGATGTCGATGATCTCAAATAGCGGCGAACAAAGAAGCGAAACTACGGAGGACCCAATGATCTCTCTTTCGATGTCTTCCGACTAAACTCTTCCACGCGTAAAATCGTGTTTATCTGTCTGTCTACCCGAGCTTAAAATCATTTAAAAATACTTTTCTACTTTCGTTTCCTCTTCGTTGGGAAGACAGAAAAATGACAAGATTTTTTTGCAGAGGATGATCAAGAAGCAAAAAAAAATGTGTCTTTAGAAAAGTTTAATTATTTTATTTCTTTCTTACTCCAATATAAAGAACAATAAGGAAAAAATGGAAGATACAGTTAAGTATCAGTCATGCGATATCTTTAAATATGTGATTCACATTTAAAAAACAAAAATAAAATAAAATAAAAAAGAAAAAAAATCTCTCCTCATCCGCTATTCAAGATGTGCCTTTCCAAGGATCCAAACTTTCGATAAGAACTTACTCGGGAAAGATACATATACCACGAAGTAAATGTTCCGTGAATTGTACTCCATTGGAATATGAAACCAAATCATGATGATTCGTCTATGTATGCATGTCATACATACATACATACATATATATATATATATATACATACATACATGCATACATATATACATACCTCTAGGCATATATGGAAGAATATTGCGAAACGTTAATCAGACTAGTGTTCTATAATATTTAAATGAGATTTTCTTCGCAGGAGACATGAAATTCGAAGAGAAATATTTCGATAATAATTATTGACGAGAAACAGGATTGGTTTGCATGGACGAAGTCCAAGTAAAGGAGCCGCCAATGTTTTGTCGCGTGCTGCCTCCTCATCTTCTTTGCGTTCATAAACGCTCTTCTCTCTCTCTCTCTCTCTCTCTCTCTCTCTCTCTCTCTCTCTCTCTTTCTCTCTCTTTCTCTCTCTTTCTGCCGAGACCGATCACGGACGAAGAAGATGAGAGGGCGTATCCGGTGTTTCAAGGCTACTGGAACGTGAAAGACGCCGATAGGATCCGCGCTTGCTCGTTAAAAGACGCGCGTGTGCACCATTGTGGCTGCTGCAATTTCCCTTCGAAAGGATCGACGGAAGCGACGCTTCAACGAATTAAGGACTTTACGGATTGGCGCTCGTGATAGTAGCTTATTACGTTCTAGCAGATCGATAATGCAACAAAAAATGTATTTATTGTTCATACAGTCAGTTCCTTTCGATAGTTATATATGTATGTATATATATATATATATATATATATATATATATATATATATACCCCTATATACGTGTGGACATCTTTTATAATGCATAGTTTTTCTAAACAAAGATAGACAATTTCCTGTCGCAGTTTTTATAATGAATTGTGTTATCGTTATCAATAATCTTATAAGTGCTTTTAAAAGTTTTTTTATTTTTTTTTTTTTTTTCTTTTCTTTTGCAAACGGATGTGCTGAATAGTTGACTATCATATAATTTTTTTTTTTTTTTATAAACCAGTGCCGCTATCGATTGATAATCTTTATTTTATAGCAAACCAAATGTTGTTACAAATATTGAAAATCTTTAATATCTTCTCGGTGTTAATCATAGAACGAAGGAAGTTTTAAACTTATCTTTTCAAACAAAGCTGAATAGCAATCGTTCGCTAAAAAAGAAAAAGAAAAAATAACAAAAAGGAAAAAGAAAGAAGAACTTTTCTTTAGACGGTGAGGGGTAACTTTTCCTTGGAAAAATGCAGCTCGCCGGATTTCACGCATAAATTTGAGTAGTAATTAATTCAAGAAGCAAAGAGGGGACTGCTGGATCGTTATCGCCATAGCCGTTGCCAAGAATTTCTTCTACGTTCATCGATAAAACGAGAGCCCTTGCTGCGGACATTGTCCGCAGGTGCTGTGCTGTGCTGTGCACTGCTAATAGCTTTTAAAATTACGTCGTGCAAAGGGCTAAAAAAGTAGATCCGCCGATGAGAAAGATCCTATGAAAAACAATTTCGATAGTGAAACGCTTAAACGAATCGTGTTTCAAACGCTTAAACATCTAGACGTTATACAAATTTTTTTATTATGATAAAAATTCTTGTCAAAATGTTAAAACCATCTTTGCAAAGTGTGTATTCTATTTGTTTTTTTTTTCTTCTTTTTTCTTTCTTTTTTCACAATTAGTCTCTCTCTCTCTCTCTCTCTCTCTCTCTCTCTCTCTCTCTCTCTCTCTCTCTCTCTCTCTCTCTCTGTTTTTCTATAATTACAAAATACATAGTTTGAAGCATCACGTGACATATATATATATATATATATATATATATACACACACATTTATTACAAAGAAGAACGAAGTAAGAAGAAGATCGATTACACGCTTATCTCAATGAAAAAGATACCGATCGATCTTCTCTTCTTCGTCTGGCAAAATGCGGAAGATCAAAGGCGTAAAACTCTTCCGAGCATGCCGCTAAATCCACAAAAGACACGATCGGAATTAGAAACGCAAAATACGCGGACGTAAAAGCCTCCGTTGTACGCGTCCTCTTCACATTATTCATATATGCTATACTATCTATATATGTGTATATATGTGTGTAGATATGCACACGTACATATACCCTAGTAAGAGGAGCCTTACGTTGCGATTTTCGAGCGCAATCAGCCGCGAGATGCGCGATCTCTCTGATCTAGCCGCGCTCCGTCACATCTTTAAGTTACGAGAGAGCAAAAGAAAGAAAGGGAGAGAGAGACATAAAGAGAGCGAGTGAGAAATAGCGAGGACTCGACGAAGAACAAACACAGAACGTATAGCGTGGGAGTTCGACCTAAACAACCTAGGGAAATCGAGATCACGCGCATGGCAAAAGCGAGACAACATGTAGATCCGTGCGATCTCTATGTGTATTATTTCGCGTACCAAAGCTTCGCCCTGTTATATCCAACTTCCTTATCCTCTTCTCTGTCTCTCTCTCTCTATCTATCTATTTAAATATCTATTTATCTATCTTTCTGTCTATTCATCCATCTATCTATCTATCTATCTATCTATATGTCTTTCTCTCTCTTTCTCTCTTGTTAAAAAATTACTTCTTTAATTACTTCTTCGTTATCTTTTTATTTCTATATCAACGTTTAAACATAAATCGATCTTGAATATAATTATTTGTACATACATATTTGTACATATAATACATATGTATCATACTTTCTTTTTTTATGATATCATCAAACTTTTTAAAATAATTTGTCTCTCTGCTTTTCGAATCGAGAAGAAAAGTTTTGTTGACTATCGTTTGCCATATTATTATTTCTTAAACACAAACAATAGAGAAAACTTTCTTTATGAAACTTCATGGGATAATTCATTTATGGATGGTACATTTTCATCTCTTTGATTCGATGACGACACGGTCGGTGGGTGGGTGGATGGGAGGGAGTGAGGGAACATTAAGTAAAAGACAATGTTTTGCGAAGAAAGAGAAAACTTTTCAAAGATAATTCATCGTAAACGAGCCGAGCAACGTATATTTCGAGTCTTATCTGTGTCGGTGTATCGAAAGAAAGGAAGTCGAGTTGGCGGCCCGCCGTGAGCATTGAGCATGACGAAAAGATAAAAGAATCGCAAAAGAGGGAGAAAGAAACAGAGAAAGAGAGGGAGTGGGAGTGAAGAAGTAAGGGTGGGAGAAAGAAAAAAGAGAGAGAGAGAGAGAGAGAGAGAGAGAGATGAGCCTCGTGATCGATTTTTGAGACTTCACAAAAGCCTTGATCATCGTCTTTTATGTTCTATCTTTCTTTTTCTCTTCTTCGATATAGAGCATCCAGTGGAGCGAATACACATACATAGATAGGCATTAGATACGGCGAACCGTGTAACAGCCTGCAATTAGAACATAGATAACAAGTCGATTCGATAAAGACTGCCCACAATCGTTCGTATTCGCGTTCGCCAACCTACATACCTAGACGAACAGTGACTTTCAGCGTTATCTACTTTTATCAACTTTTATATTATATATTGGTTCTGATACACATACATACATATATACATACATACATACATACATACATACATACATACATGCATATATACATATGTATATCATTCGTGCAGATGTTAAATCATTCGATATGATTATTCTGTAATATTTTCGATTGTCTAAGAATTTTGTTAAACACCTTAATTATCGAGATTCACGATTTCACACATCGATATCTAACAACTTGTTTTTTCTCTTTTTTCTTTTTTGCTTTTTTATTTTGGCATAATAGATATAAGAAAAAAAGCACTGTCATATTTTGTATTCATTGCATTGCAATAATACATAGAACGTCGTAATATTATTCGTGCGTGATTGTCTTAATGTGAGATTTTTTTTTTACAATAACAGATAAAGAATTAATGTCACACTTTTTGTATCAAATCTTATTAGTCTTGTAAATTATTAATAAATCTAAACGGAGCAAAGAAAATGAAATGTTGATCATAGGTTGAACTTTAATAAACGTGTTAATAGAAAATTCTTAGTTCATTAGAGGATTTATTATGGTTGGGGTGAAATAATGATGAAACTTCATCGATCGTGCCAAAGTATCTCAGCAAAGAGAAAAAGTATGAAGAAGCGTGTGGCCGGTCGATGAACCGGCTTAGAATTTCTCCCTCTTCCTCCCACCCCTCTCTATCTTTTTTTCCGATTCGCGGTTTGCTCTGTAAGACACGGCGAGGTCCACCAGTCCACGTGTACAATGAACCTCTAATGATGCTTACTTTGACACGGTGTGTTAAAAGAGACGCGCGCTCAGTGTCATTTGTTACGTCTCTGTCCCTTTCAAGAACGACGCTTGGACAATGTCATTTTTCATTTGGTACCTAATACGATCGTTTGTTGTTTGCTCGAGGAAATGTACTTACAAGATCTTCGATTATTTATCATCGATCGGGCTTTTATATATAAGCCGCTTTGTCTAAGATTTTTCAATACAAAAATTGATACTATGACTTGATTTATTATATTTTTTTTGTTATATTTATATTATATTTATATATATATATATTATTTTATTTATATCGATGATACATATATATATACAATATATCATCGATTTGCATCCATGCTCGATCATTTCCAAAGAAAGTCGTTTAATCGTTAGTCATATAACAACGATATAATGATTTTATTGCGAATGTTTATTAAAATGGAATAATTCTTTTTGTAAACGTACGATATAAATAAGTTTAAAAAAGAAAAAAGGAAAGAATCTTTTTCACTATTTGATATACGAAACGAAACTAGAAAGAAAATAAGTATTTGGTAATTCAATCGAAAGAGATAGCAATTTATAGATACATTAGACAAAACGGAGTTCAGTGACATCGACTCGTATTACGAGTTTATTGCATGGCCGGTGTGCGGCGTTAGAATCGTGGAAGGTTTCACCAGCGGCATAAAATTCTAGAAACTGGGTTTTGTAGGATTATGTTTTCTGTTCCGTTCACGCTATTTTGTTTTTATCACGAGAAGAGAATCTTGAGAAAAAAGAATGAGTCGAGAAAATGGAATACCGTCCGTTTCAATTAACTGCCTACCACCTTTGAAAACATAAGCTATCACGTGCATACATATTTATTTATGTGTCCTTATAGGTTGTTGTGGTATATATATATATATATATATATATATATATATATAAATGTACACATATATAGACATGCAACAAACGCGTACACTTGGCTTATTTCCTTGTACTGTACGAACTTTTATGTAATACGAACGCTGGTACTTTCACCGATGCTCGAATTTAGGCGCGACAATCGAATTGAATGAGAGCAGTACAGAACGCCTCCGGTGCATAGGCCGAGTCGAGTTCTCACTTTCTAGAAGATTGTGTTTAGATCATCGGATTGCAAGGGAAGTCTCTGTTTGAAAGGAGAAGCCAACCTCGAGATTCCCGGTTCATCGACTTCAAGAATGTCGTATTCGATATCACGATATTCGAATTGAAATTGTTGGAATGTCGTTCCTCTGTAAACATATTAGTGTCCGTATATATATTCATATATATGTTGTATGCGTGTATGTATGTATGTATGTATGTATGTATGTATGTATGTATGTATGTGTGTGTGTATGTGTGTATACATGTATATGTTATGTATACACGCTTGTCGCGCACTAACATCAAAGTTTCTTTGTTGACATCTCCGTTAGACTAGTCTCGTTCGATAAACAAACGATGTTAGTCTACACGAAGATACGAGATGGTACGGACGGTGACTCTTAAATGTTTACACGTATCTTATATATTACCCCAACGATCGATAATTTTTACATTACATCTGTACTCGATTACGAGACTTTCTTACACAATTTCTTTTTCTTTCTCTCTCTCTCTCTCTCCCTCTCTCTCTCCCTCTCTAGACACATCCAAACGATAATTCCTTAATCTCCCGTAATTCAATCGAGAAAAGGAAGAATTATGAACGAAGAATAACAACGCGATGGCGGATACGTTGCTAATATCTAACTTAGAAATTTTTATACGACTTAGAGATTACTATATAAGATCGGTTGCAATTAAGAAAAGCATTAAAAGAATGGTATTACTCTTTAATTCACGGGTGAAAGCAAACGAATGATTTAATCAAACTTCCTTGTCCCCCTACTATAATAATTCTTTAAAGTATCTGTTATAAATGAAATAATAATAAAAAGAACGAACAAGAGCAATTAATTTCTAAAGGTTAATTTTTTTGTACTTATCCTTTTTTTCTTTTTTTTTTTTTTTGTTCAGGGGCAAATACGCAACGGTGAGAAGATGCCGAGAGAGATCGAGTGGAAGGCAGTGGGCCGCAAAGTTTCTAAGGAAGAGACGACGAGCTCAGGAATTGAGGGCGGAGGCACTTCACGAGGTCGCGGTGCTGGATGCCGCTGCTCACTGTTCTCGCCTCGTTTCCCTCCACCAGGTCTTCGAGACCAATACCGAGATGGTTCTCGTCTTGGAACTGTAAGTTTTTTTTCCTAGTGTGTGTGCACATATTGGACTCACTCTAACTGTACTTCTCTATGAAGCGTCATACGGTTATTTCTCTTTCTGTTTTTCTCTCTCTCTCTCTCTCTTTCTCTTTCTTTCTTTTATAATACATACATTATAGACTGACGCGTATGCATTTTATATTATTAGATTGTGCAAGCATAACTTCTAACGCAATCATAGTGGATATATTAAGCGTTACGTAACGAACGTTACCAATTTATGATACCTTTGTGTAATAGTGTAATATGAATATTTCGTATTATTAGCTTTCTAAAGAGCATTCGTACGATTCTCTATCGTTATTTTCGTTCTAATCGATCGACTCTGATATACCTCGATTATTTTCTTAACGTTCGTGTTCTATTTGCTTCGTTATTACGTCCGTTGAAGTAAAACTTGAATTGATCGCTTTATTTTGTATCGTTCTCCTCATAGGGCACCTGGTGGCGAATTGCAAATGATATTGGATAGAGACGAAGTCCCAGAAGAACGGCAGGTTGCGAGATTGTTGAAGCAGATTTTAGACGGTATTGCCTTCCTGCATTCTCTCAACGTAGCACACTTGGACATAAAGGTTAGTGTATTTCAAATACATTATACATTATATATATATATATATATATATATATATATATATATATGAAGATATTTCAAATTCCAGCATATTAAATTGCGATAATAATGTTTGTTTAAGACAAGTGCGTTGTTCTTCTATATTTACATTAATCGTTATATTGCATAAACGTTTCCAATGATAACATCAAGGATTTTTTAAAGGCCATTTCCATATTATATATATATATATAAACACATACACACACGTATATCTTTATTATTATATATTTATTATATATATATATATTATAATAATAATAAAATGAGTGAATTAGAATATGTAAAATAAAAAATACATATCGATATTAGAGAAAGTATAGGCGATAGAAAGAGAATAAAAATTTTTCGTTCTTATCTTGAATGTTGACTATTGAGGGAGGGGAAATAAGATTTAGCGTACCTCATTTCTCGACCTTATCTCTTTCTTAGCGTTCTGTTAAAAATAAACATAGAACGACGATAACGATGTGGAAGGCAACGACAACGATCTTCTTCTTCTTCTTCTTCTTCTTCATCTTTTTCTTTTTCTTCTTCTTCTCCTTTTTTTCTTTTTCTTTTTTTTTTTTTGCAGTTGGTGCAAATAAAATGCGTTATCTAGATATTCCGGAGAATTGGCGAATAAAGATTTTGAGGAAACAAAGCTCGTGGAAAATTGGCGAACAAATGCAAGAAATGCCTTAGGTGAATCAAATTGCAACAATGTCCATTATTGTGTGTCTTGAATCTTAAAATGGAAAATGGAAATGAAAGGAAAGAGATTTTTTGGCACGAAAAATATAAATTGCTATAGTATTTCCTAAGAATTTTAATGTGTGTTCGATCTACTACCTGTTCCGCATGTTGGACTCTGATGCGAACGACCTACATAAATTGTTATATAAATACCCGTCTTCTTTGCCAAAAAGTCAATGCGTCCGCGCGATGCATGCTATTGTATAATTCTACCGGCTGTATTAATTCGACGATTATATAAGAACCCTCCCACAAACAGACACACACACACACGATAAAAATCTTATAAGGGATATGCTTAATCATTTCAATCTTTTCTTATTATAAACTTTCTCAAAAATTAATTTCAAAAGTAGTTTTGACACTAAAATATATATGTATGTATGTAGTACCTATGTATATTATATATATATATATATATATATATATATATATATGCACTATGACTATCTTGTTCAAGAGTTTCAAAAAATAATCTTGGAAGATCGACATAGGAGACGTTTAAAAAATCTATATTTCCTTTTTGCAAACAAGAAAGTCCCTTATGAGACAAATGACGATAGTGCCAACGATGGGGGTAAGATGAGATTGAGTTGGGGCAGGAGTGGGACGGGTAAGAGAAGAATTAGTAAATTCACAGACACTTCATATCGGCAAAGAAATTCTTAACGAGATACACATTTCTATGGGGTGTTTCTTGGAAGGACATATTTTTGTAACCGACGTCGAGGGAGTCTATCGTCTCGGTACGATTCTTTACAAAAATAAAGTCCCTATCTTTCTTTTCACGCGTACACGCATGTGGCCGCCATTTACGCTGATTTTTTAATTGATAAAATTCATTTGAATTCTCTATTTGCTTTGTTCGTCTCTTTGAGCGTTGTGGCAAAAAAAAAACGACTAATGAGAAGAGAGAAGTAGGCGAGTATCTTCTATTTTTAGAAAACTCTCGACTCTCACCGAGTTATTTTGACTGGAAGTCTACTATCATTTATCATCATTGATCCGTGGCCTTGTCGATGAAATTCCCGCTTGAACGAGTCGGCAATTATACGCTCGCAAACATGGACTCGACGATAAAAACTTTCGACAGGTGTGTAAAATCATGCCGCGTGCCGTCCTATCTAACGAAATAAATGGAAAAGAAGAAGAAAAAAAAGAAAAAAGGAAAGAGAAAAATAAAGAAAATCAATCGAAAGATAGCCGGTTGTCGCCGTTTGAAAGATTATTTCAATTATTTGAATCTTAGGAACTACGATATGTGAAAGTCCTTCTTGTCGATGACAAAAAGTTTCGTCTATTAATTTCTAATATCACTTTAAAAGGAAAATGTCACTTTCGAAGATGACTGCTCGTGCGTATCAAAGAAAAATCATGAAGGAAATATCTCGTATTTGGAAAGAAGATAGAGAAGGCATTAAAAATAGAGAGAGAGAGAGAGAGAGAGAGAGAGAGAGAGAGGAGAGGGAGAGAGAGGGAGAGAGACGATTTGTGATTGAAAATTTGCATGAAGTTAGCGAATCGTTCGCGTAGGTATAATCTCATATATACGTATATATGTACATGTTTATCGATTATCGGAGTGATCGATATGGGAAAGCCAAGGCGAACGAGTATTAATAAAATATTCTGTCGGCCACAAGAACGACGACAACGATAAAGAAAAAAAAGATAAAGAAGAAGAAGAAGAAGACGTCGCCACACACATCTCATACATTTACTTCACCCTTCCTCTTTGGTCTTTTATTTTTCTTTTCGTTCCTCCTCCTTTTCTAACTTCTACTTCTCCATCTCTTTCCTCCTACTCTTCCAACATTTCTAACCGGCAACAGGACAGTGAGATTACGAATTCACGCTCGGTGTTATGTAACGAGCTATCGTGCCTTTTCGTTTTTCGTCAAAATCGTGTGAATAATTTGCCGAGACAGCGGTACCGAGACAAATTGGAAGCCGAGCAAAAGAGGGATGGTATCGAAAGGAAAGTGTGCGTGGATGGAATGTTAGGAAAGAGAGAGAGACAGAAAGAAAGAAAGAAAAAAAAAATAGAAATGTACACATTGAGATGTTTTAATAAAACAGACGTGGCAAATAAGTCTAAGAAAGTGTTTCTCGGCAATTTACATAAAGTCCAAAGATAGATGAGTTATTCTTCGAAGAATATTCCAAACGACATTTTTCATATTTCGTAAACGATATTGTCACAATATCAAATAAATTAATTTGAACTTTGCGATCTCATCTTTCTTTTTCTTTTTTTCTTTCGTTTTAACCTCGTAAGAACTCAAATTCACTTTCTTTGTAACAAATGAAAGCAAAACAACGACGTAATCCATAGAGACCAGTTCGCAACGACCTTTGTCATACTTTATCAGCTATTCAACGAACGTTCGATAAGGAACGATGTGAGTTTATCTCGATGCGATAAGATAGCGCTTGTAACTTCGAGATACACGAATTGCGATGCACAAGAGAACGCAATTTTGCGACAACGACGCGTTAAATCTCTTTCGTAAAGCTAGCTATTATTTTCTTCCCCTCCAAAAGGAAGTATCTTTTACGTTCTATGTAATGCGATTAGTTTATCAAAAACAGAAAACAAAAAAAACGAGAGAAAGAGAAAAAGAGAAAACTCGCACGATTAGACACGAACATCTATTTAATATCTTTCTTACTACTAATAGATAGTAAGAAAAATAAGAAGTAAATAAATAAATAAAAATACGAGCGTTTGGTTTAAAGTATTATACAGTATATACCTATAACGCAGGTGCGATGTCGTTCCATTAGCGTATTCTATAAATAAGCGATGCTCGGTACTCGATGATGTGGCGAGCAAAATATTATTCCTTACACGAGAAGGCACTTACAACGTTTTGGATAAACTCATGAAGTCTAGACGGGCTTTTACGCGAATCAGGATATCGTCTTGGTTTACAGGTGAGTCTATCTCTTTTTCAATCGCATATATATATATATATATATATATATATATATATATCCTTAAAAGAGAGTGTACAAGAAAGAAAGAAAGAAAGATATTAACTATGGCTCGTTAATCCTTTTTTATTCTCTACTTCTCTCTCTCTCTCTCTCTCTCTCTCTCTCTCTCTCTCATTTTCTCTCTTTCTCACTGTCCTTTTGCAGTCTCATGACTCTTCTGATAAAATTTGAGAAATCGTAAATCTCTTGGACGTTTCACGTAGGAAATACTTTTCATAACATACAACGTATTCACATAGTTGTGTCCGTGTACGATTTTAGATGGTGAAATATAGCGTATACAATTAGGGAATACCACGTGTCAAATGTTCCGTTCCATCCTGGCAAGGATCGTATCAACAAGAGGCCACTTAAGCTCCTACCAGTACGCTTACGTTCCGTGATATTTGTCAAAAGTGCGAACACCTTAGCGCGTGCAAAAGGAATTTCAATCGTCCGTTCCCTTTCACTGCACGCTTACTTTCTCTGTCTCTCTCTCTCCCCTTCTCTCTCCCCCTCTCTCTCTCCTTCTCTCTCTCCCTCTCTCTCTCTCCCTCTCTCTCTCTCTCTCTCTCTCTCTCTCTCTCTCCCTCTCTCTCTCTCTCTATCGTGCGCGTTCTTAATCTGCAACTTCATTTGCGAGCGCGAAAGTGCAAATGCATAAACAAGCGAGCTCGGAATTCCACTCATATTTTTGGAAGAATAGTTCGAATAGTCGGACGATGAGGGTTTAATTTACTGTTGCGTGTTGCACGTCCATCACGAAGGTTATAATTCCTTTTCTTTCTTTTTCTTTATTATTTTTTTTATTTTTTTTTTTTTTTTAGTATTCTCGTATTATCCCTCTTTCGTATTTAAATTTATTTTCGCGTTCGTAGGATAAACGTTTATTAATTATCTGTCTGGAAAAAATGATCTCATATTATATATGAAACGTAAAGGAAGTATTATGTCTCATCTTAATCGTTTCGATTGGGACGAAGAAAAAAGAGACGATAAAAATAAGAAAGAGTATGAATAAAAAGAATAAGAAGAAGATGATGATGATCATGATGAAGAAGAAGAAAAGGGAGGAGAGACGAACGAATGGGTTAACGAGCCAACTGACACGGTATTCCGGTTCGATCTTAAAATAACATCATGCCACGAATTTGCTCGATATGTCTGACCCAAATATAGATTTCGCGGTTATGAATGGAAAAATGCACACACGAATTCTCTGGCACTTTTCCAAGACGTCTTCCTTGGCCGTAATCCACGATGTATCATCGAGAGAGTTCGCGGCGCTCTGTACTTTAAAAGAGATTTTCACGTTCGGCAATATGTCGATTTATTTCTAAATAAAAGTTAAATATTCACGCTGTGTATAATAATATCGTAAGCGCGCGAATAGATCGATAGATTTTCCTCTCCTCCCCTTTATCGAAGATCGTTGTCATAACATAGACAAGTCAGTAGAACGCGTTGATACTTCGCAATTTCCTGTATTAATTTGTTGCATCGCGATCATAAGTAAATATGACGTTGTTCGGCTAATCGTGTAATTTGATAATTGAAAAACCTATTAATCGTTTGATCGTTTGTGTTATTCATATCTTTCTTGTTTTGTTTTATTTTTAAAAGTTACTAAAAACGTACAATGTAAATCACGTTAACAAATATGAATACAATTTCATTCAATGAATTCTAATATAAATTTATCTAACGGAATAGAACAAACTACGATCAGGTATGAGTGATGAATGATCTTGTACTGTTATTAGATCGTATGCAAAATTGAAACTGAAAGTCACGTGACTGGTTTTATTAATTAACATTCAGAATGTTGGGTAAAACGATATGATAGGAAAAGGAAGCAACGAAAGAAGCAGTTTCAAGTTCTACGATAGAACCTCCTTGTTGGAATGCAGTTGTCGCGAGTTCGAAAATAGAAGAACGAACTCTGACTGCGATAGATCATTTCCCTCTCTCTCTCTCTCTCTCTCTCTCTCTCTCTCTCTCTCTCTCTCTCTCTTGGCCCAATAAATGCCAACTAAACTGGCGCCAAATAGCGCCTACTTTTCTATCGTCGCCCGTTTGTATCGATTTATCATCGATTACGCAGTTGCGTGGGAGTAATCCGATGAAAATTCTAAGCTAACATTTCTCTTCCTGTCTACCATTATCGTAACCACTAGCCTCTTTCCTTTCCACTTTCGATCATAACGATTAAGGTAGCCATTTGATCAATCCTACGATCGGTAGAGTACAAAGGATAGGAAGAGAAAGAGCGAGAGAGAGAGAGAGAGAGAAAGAGAGAGAGAGAGAGAGAGAGAGAGAGATCAAAGGGAAACGACCTCGAAAAAATTTTATTATCACGAAATATCGTGACTAATTTAACGATCGACGTTAATTTACATTTCATCGAACGTGTTACTAGCGATATTATTCCAGGATCGGCTAGATGAAAGATGAATATTAATATTCATGGTTATTTATGGCTTCTAGATATGAGAGTATAGAAAAAGAAGAAAAAATGAAAAATAAAAGAATAAAAAAGAATAAGAAGAAGAAGAAGAAAGAGAAGTCATGAAGGAGAATGATAAAAAAAACGAACGATGCGTAAATTTCTTAAGAGCTTTTTCTAAGAACGAGAAGACCACTCTCATGGTGTCTTTTATCAATGAACTCTCTTCGTTTGCCTTCCTTCCAAGCAAAGAGTCATCGTTTACTAAGAATCTCCTTCCTTAGTGTTTCGTTATAGCGAGTTTTCCCGATCGATATTAAAGCCGTGTCCGCTGCCCGTTCATTAGACACGCTAGTGAGCAGTGCGATCCGATCGATTCATCGAACTCGAGTCAATGGAACGGTAGACGGGAAACGTAATGCGCACGTTTCGACGGAATACGCACTATTACGTTCGCTGGAAAAGAGCCAGAGCCAGTTGACGACTCGTAAAAAGTCACATCCCTTTATTATTTTATTTTATTTTGATTTTTTTTATTTCTTTATTTTTTTTTCTCTCTCTCTCTCTCTCTCTCTCTCTCTCTCTCTCTCTCTCTCCATGGATTACGATCGGCGAAATAAATTCTATTTTATTTAATGCAAGCTAGAAGAAGAAAAGGAAGAAGAATAATAAAGGAGAGAAGGGAAAAGGAGGAGCTGTCAAATTCGCACTTAATTAAATCCGAGAAAAAAGAGAAAGAGAAACTAACCCATCCATCGGTTGCGTTCCAGAGGAACGATATTTACGTGCCCGTAAGACGATAGTCTCGGCGCGAATGTGCAAGGAATTAATCAGCGCACTTTTATAGCGTGTAAATCAAGCGCAGCACTGCACTCAACGGAACTCGGCCCGAACGACTCTCGTCTTATCGCTCGTTCTCCCGAACTTTATTACATTCATACTGTGTTCGTTCGTGGTTACGCACACAGATGTGTGTGTGTGTGTGTAATGTATACACAGAAGAGAGAGAGAGAGAGAGAGAGAGAGAGAGAGAGAGAGAGAGAGAGAGAGAGAGAGAGAGAGAGAGTGAGTGAGTGAGTTTCAAGCACGCAACGCGAGCGGCCAGGGTCGCTTCCCCTTTTTCTCGACCGCCGGAAGTTTCAATGAACGTGAGAGACGGATCCTCATAAATTTGTTGGCCAATGGTTAAAAAACGTCCTGCCTTTGAATCTTCTTTTTCGCGCGTCCCTTTCGTGCCAGCGGGTGCTTTGTTCCTTAAATATCTCTCTTTCGAACGAAAAAAGTCATTGACCGATGGATAAATGATAAGAGAAATAATGAACAGGGAAGAAACAGAGAGAGAGAGAGAGAGAGAGAGAGAGAGAGAGAGAGAGAGATTTGGTAACATTATGACCATAATACGAACGTGTATTGTACGACGTACATTGCAATTTTGTTTATAGCATAACTGGCCGATAAAACGCATCCGCACCGATATATGATATCCAAGATCACTGATATTATCGCTTATCAATTTCTCGGATTCGTGCTAAAGTACGTGCTTAAGGCCATGTATGTGAACCATTAGCTTTCAAGGAATTTCGATACTTCGTTAATCGAATTGATACGTATGAAAAAGAAAAAAAAAACACGCGCACATGTACGCACGTACACATATACACACACACACACACACACACACACACACACATTTAAACGAAGTATCTTCTTCGTTATCTGAGAAATTTCTTCGTACAGCAAACAACTAATCATAGGAAGTACTATTACATGCAAAAATAAATTCTTATTTACAAAGGATCGTGAGAATCGTCTCGACCTAACGTTTTTCTTTCTTTTTCTATCTCGTTCGTTTTCTCTAAGAAGGATGAACGGCCTTACCAACGATTTAACGAGTCATGTCCTTCCTGCATACATTTTTTGCGAACACGGCATTCGTATTCGAATGTGGTAATAAATGTAGTAGTAGTAATAGTAGTAGTGGTACTAGTACTAGTATTCTCTCATAGTAGTGGTAATATAGTGGTAGTAGTAATACCCATCGATGCCGACGAGCTCGAGAAGAACGGCTTGTACACCTGTTCGATCGATCGTATAGAAGAAAAGGAAGGCGAAAGGTAGGTTCGAACGTTCAGAAGAAGAGTATTAATCGAAGTCATCATCGATCGAAGACTCGCGTTCAAAGCGTATTCACGCTTTGAAATCTCGATCGTTCGCCACCTACGTCATGCATATCGAGGAGTTGGATGCATTTAACATCAGATTTTTCTGTACGTTCTTGCAACGCTAGATAAAATAAATCGTTTATAAAAGGATATCTTTTATATAGAAAATAAAATACATAAGAATATAAGAATATGATTGATCCTAAATATATCAAATAATTTACGTGTATCGTTTGTCATTCTCTCTCTTTCTTTCTCACATCAAAAGCATTGAAATGAAAAATTACAACGTTCTGTGATATCGCTTTCATGGTAACTCGTATATTAAAATCTTATGAAGATCATCGCGCAAACGTTTACATATTCGAGACAAAAGGAGAGAAAAAAATAAGAGAGAGGGGGAAAAGAGAAGATAAAACGATAGAAGAATCGTTCGTTAAAAAGTGTTAAACGCATTAGACGTCGTCATAATTTTCGTTTGTAATCGATAGCAAACCACACCCACACGCGTCCTGATGCAATATGTTAAGGAGCGACGAACGCTCGATAAATGCATCTCTGGACGTCTCTGACGTATGAACTTCGTAATGGTTAATTATGGAAATGTCTTCGTTCCTTATTGAGCGACTTCCGGGACACGAATTGCAATGTGATCCCAAATTGATACCTACGCGTTATCGTATTCTACGTTATATATGTAAGTACCTACGCTTTTATTCTAGAAGGTTCGGATCGTGAGACGCTTTTTCTTCAAGATCGTTAACTTCGAATATGACAAGACACGCTTCTCTCTTTTACCCTATCATTAAGTCTTTTCTATTCAATGTATGTACGTTCGCGTCTGCTCCTCTTATATTATTTAAATGATAAGCGTTCTATAATAACCATAGGACAAAATTATATCAAAAAAATATTATTCATAAATATTATTTTTTTTATCATATATTTTTTCTCTCATACGATATTCTGAATCGATGTTTATATATGTTCTCTACTTTATGCAAACAAAAAGAGTGAGAAAAGAAAAATAAGGAAATTCAACAAGAGCCGAAGGGAGTTAACGACGCAGTTTTGAATCGACATTCGTTGTCGCTTCTTTTAAATCATTATTCGCAGCTCGTCGAGCGCTCTTCGTAACATAGTCCGGTCACGTTCGACTCGTAACTCGGTATAACGAAACGTAACACACAAACCAAATCCTACTGAGCAAAACGACGATATATGTACACACACACACACACACACACAAACACATACATATGCATACATGCATATTGCCTGATTCTTCCGTTTATTCTACGCCGTAATTTTTATTTCTCAACTAACGCGCACAACACAGCTAATATCGAGAGACTTTTTATCGAAAGGCAAATTGTTTGTGTGTGTGTGTGTGTGTGTGTGTGTATCTATCTGTCTTGTGCGCGCGAGATTTGATATAACGTGAAAGTGCACGTAGGAGAGGTCTCGATGTGTGTCGATAGTGTTGGATAAGCGCAAAGTTGTTGAAAGTCAAGATGACGGAAATAAGAGTCACGCATGCGACGATATTACCGTGGGCTTCAATAAAAAGGAAGTCTCCTTCGTGCGGCCAAGAAAGGAAAGATTTCAAATCATCGATAAGTTGGAAACTCGACTGACAAAAACGGAATGGATATGCGATAAATGCGTAAGTGCGTATATATGGTCTTCTTTCTCATAAACGATCGAAGTTTCATCGACACAAGGATTGTGTCAGCTTTAATATATCAAACGATGAAAACAAAAGAAAACAAAAAAAGAAAATCAAATAGAAAAATAATATAAGTACAACGTTCTACATCTCCCGGTTCTTTTTTTTTCTCTCTCTCTCTCTCTTTCTTTCTGTCTGTATGCTCGATGATGTGAAGAGATCGAAACGAAAACTTGCTTCCCCCATGCATTGTTTGAGTCAACATTGTTTCTCGACCACCTATCGTGATTCCAAGCCGATATTTTCGAAGGCCCGAGAGTGAAGTGCTCTTATCAAGTACAGTTAACTCTAAAGATGAATTAAAGAGGGAGAAAACGAAACGAGAAAAAAGAAACAGAAAGAGAGAGGGAGAGAGAGAGAAAGATGCATACAATTAATTGTACAATGACGGATCAGTGAAATCGCTGTGTATCGAATTAATTCGATAACGTATAACATAGGTGGGCACAATCGAATGTGCTTATTCATTCGAAAAGTTCGCTCCTTAAAATTGTTAATACTGTATAAATCGTTGATATATATATATATATATATATATATATATATATATATATACATATATAATATATAATCGATGATTAACATTTACGCTCTCTACGATCGCTTTATTCTCACATAATTATTCTTGAACAATTTTATAAATGAATGAACCACATATCGAACAAAGTCATTTAATTACCAATACACGAGAACGATTTTCAAATGGAATGATTTCATTAAAGAAAAAATATCATTAAGGATGCGGATTCATCGTTCACGTAGTGGTTTACTCGAGTACATCGTTTTTCTTTTTCTTTTCTTTTCTATTTTTTTTTTTTTTTTTTTTTTTTTTTTTTATCGGATCCATTTAAAATGGATCTTCTTTGATCGACGAACAACTCTACGAAAATCTTTACGCAAAAGACTCTTCGTCTCGCGAAGAGAGACGGAGATTTAAACGAGGAAGGTAATGAAAAGGATGAGTGAAGAAAGGAGAGGGGAGCGGAAGGGATGAGAGGAATGAGATAGGGTGGGAAGAGAAGTACAAGCCAAGGTTAAAAGCGAAAAAGTAGCCGAAGCATGCGCTCGCGGCACGATTAATTGGCTCGATTACTTGGTGGGCGCGCATGCGAATCCTTGCTTATTAAATGCGTTTAATTAAGTCGCACGCCTGCTACGTCGGACTGCGTAATGATCGTTGAAAGCCTTCTACCGACTCTTCTCTCCTCCCTCTACTTCTCCTTCTCCTCTTTCTCCTCCTCTTTCTTCTCCTTCTCCCTCTATTCCTCTCTTTCCTTCTATTTTCTCGTACGAGTAAGTACCTACGCTTATGGGTTCCGTCTTGTCGAGACGAGTACGCACAAACGTGTTGTGTACGCATTTTACCTGCGACATCTGCGATACCGTTTTGCATCGACGTCTACCTACATACATATGAATCTACATATACAGATATATATATATATATATACATAGGTATATATATATATAATATAACATACGTATATTTGCTTACGTATACGTTAGTAGCATAAACTACGCATTCGGAACGTTTAATAGCATTACAAAAAAGAAATAAATAAAAAAATGGAGACGGCACCGTTCATAACGCACTTTTTTCAAAGCTAAGTATATCTTCCATTAGAAAGGAAAAAGGGCAAAGAGTTCGAATTTAACGATCGTCGAGTTCTCAACACGGTCGTCGTCTTTTGATAAAAATATGAAATGAATCGTCGGACGTCTGATGCAAGAGGTATATAATATAGTAGCGTGGGAGAAAGAGTGACAGAAGCATTATTTCTCTCTCTCTCTCTCTCTCTCTCTCTCTCTCTCTCTCTTTCTATTTCTCTCTGTCTCTCTTTCTTTCTTTTTCTCTACAGTGATACGGTGTATGAAGTTCCAACGTTGCGAAAGGAAATCGTGCGTTTCGTGACTATCGCGAGGGAAATGGCCTTATGCATATACATATGCTTATAAAAGTATCTATATAAGATAGTTTATACGTCAGTAATATTTTATTTCATTCGATCTTTTCACAACGTAGAAGAAAATATTTTCCTGATTGTTTTTCTATCTCTTTATATATATATAAATATATATATATATATATATATATATATATATATATATAAAATATTTAATAATGTGTATCTATCTATTTTCTTTTTTTCTTTTTTACAGCCACAAAATCTGGTACTAACCGGCGATTTTCCCGACTGTGACGTAAAACTCTGCGATTTTGGTATATCGCGATACATCAGCCACGGTGCGGATATACGTGAGATTTTGGGCACGCCCGATTATGTTGGTGAGTATAGGAACAAAAAAAAAATAGAAAAAAAAGAAAAAAAGAATTTTAATTTAAGAATTAAAAATTAAAAAAAGAAACAACGAAACGTGTTCGTAGTAGTATGAATCCTTGGAGAAGGAAGAGAGAATTTTATAACTTGCGACGAAATGAACGTCCTCGCGAGGATCGATGTATCAGCAGGGGCGCATAAATTAAAAGGATTGCCGCACGAATATAAATATAAATCATTTGACGTGCGCTGAAATCGATCGCCGCGGGTATCCCTTCGTTTTTTTCTTTCGTTTCACGGATCCCCGTTGACTCCGCAAGTCTTCTCTCTCTCTCTCTCTCTCTCTCTCTCTCTTTCTCTCTCTCTCTCTCTCTTTCTTTCCAACGGGTTATATTATTCGCGCAGAGAATCTGGTTGCGTCCGTTGGTGGCTCGTTTCGTAGCGCGTAATTCCATTAAAGAAACAGGGCCCGTTGCATAATTGAACAGAACAAGCCACTTCACAGCCGGCAGTAAAGCCGCACGCGGCGATGATGATGGTGATTGTGGTAGTGATGGTGGTGGTGGTGTTGGTATTGGTATTGGTGGTGATGGTGGCGGCGGCGGTGGAGCTTGCGCGTCGTTTCTCCACGGCTATTGCTACTCGCACATTCGTCAAAGAAATGAGAGAGAAAAGAGAAGAAGAAAGGGAGAAGAGAGTCCTTTTACGATCCTCGTGATTACTACTCCCGCAATTACTTCTGACTCCCGTCTCTCTAACGGTTGTCGAGTCTGAATGAAAACGGTACGAAAGGTATATTCGAAAGAGCAAGAGAGAGAGAGAGAGAGAGAGAGAGAGAGAGAGAGAAAAAGAGAGAGAAAGATTCACCCTTCGATTTATATGCGAGCCGTTTTCGCGCGAGTCGACACAAATCGTCGACTTTCCTGATTGCATCTTTACCGTATATACCTTTCATGTTTATATTCCTTATTGTATATATTGATTCTTTCTTAATGACGGTATTAGAATATGAATATATGTTTCATTGAAAAGGATTATTTAAATATGATATATAATATATATTTATATATATATATATATATATATATATATATATATATATATTTAAATATCCTTTCTATCGTCTCTAATTGATTCTAAATGGTTTGATAAAAGATGGAATGATCTATCGGTAATCTTAATGAATTATTATTCTTCTCTTGCGATAAAAAAAAAAAAGGAAAGAAAAAGAAAAAAAGATATAATTTTTAACGCGAAAGGTGATAGATCAATTTTAAATGATCCAATTAAACGGGATACACTCTGTTGTTGAAGAACGTTTATTTCATCAAGTAAATCTACATCGTGATAGAGTATAACGGCATGCAGACGCAAGCGTATGATTTCAAAGAGTGGACGCATCATAAATCATCCTCTTAAACGTTCCTTCCGCATCCGTGCGTGTTTCAGCCCCAGAAGTCCTGAATTACGAGCCGATCAGTCTGGCAACCGACATGTGGTCGGTTGGAGTTCTACTCTACGTTCTGTTAACGGGATGCTCCCCTTTTGGCGGCGATACCAAGCAGGAAACCTTTTGTAACATCAGTAGATGTCGCTTAGATTTTCCGGACGATCTCTTCGAGGACGTATCAGAGGAGGCGCGAGATCTCATGCGCAAACTCATGGTCAAGGATCCAAGGTGAGTTGATCGCATTTAGATACAGTCGACAAATTATAATAATTATTAATCGATAGAAACCAAATGATTCGCTAAAAGGAATGGACATCGTCGACCGTTCAACGATGACGCACGATTGAATTTTTTCAAAAATATTTTTCTATGTTCGAACAAACGTCTCTTTCTTTTTTCTTTTTTCTTTTTGTATACCATATATCATATCCATTAATTTCCACATAATTTAGCTCACGTTACGAAGGTTAACACGAGGCGTATAGAATGTGGTCTACATTCAGTTACACGAGCCACGCTTGTTTTCGTTCGAAGAAATCAAATAATGCCAACATGCTTCTAACATAACTATCGATGAACAAGCAGATCACATTCGTCTTTTCTACGCGCTGGTATCTCTTTTCACTTGGTCCTATGAAGCGTAAACTCTTTCTCGGTATGTCATGACAGACTTCCCCGAAGACATTATTTACAAGCGTAAGTCTGAGAAATCATAAAGGGATGTGTATATATATATATATATATATATATATATATGATATATATGCACACACATATGCTTTGAAAAAAGATGAGAGAGAGAGAGAGAGAGAGAAAAGAAATGTTGGACGAACTCGTTGAAAGATCTCGTTTCTCGTTGATCTTTCATTTTCAACCTCGCACTTTAGATATACATATATAGACATATATATATATATATATATATATATATATATATATGTATGTATACATACAATTTTGATATACATCATATACTATATGTATAGATAGATCTTCCTGGATTGATTGAAGAAAGAAAGAAACAAACAAAGAAATAAAGAAATCAAATTCCAGCCTTTGATCTGACTTTCATTGAAACGGGAAGAGAACTAAAAAAAAACTTGTAGATTTTCTTATCGTCAAGTAAACGGACAGCTGGAAGGAAGTCTCCATCCGGGCTATCCGGGTCCTTCCTTGCAAAGCCGGGGTTTATCTCGTTGACAACAATGCTCAACGGAAAAACAGAGAGAGAGAGAGAAAGGGAAAGAGAAAGAGAGAGAGAAAGAGAATGTAGGCTCACGATGAGTTGTGTCGAAGTAAAATTTACTCTTTTCTTTTCTCTTTCTCTCTCTCTCTCTATACGATTGTTAATGGACAGGCGTTACGCAATTCAGTTAGTCCGTTATCGAAGACAATTCTATCTCTCGTCCGGATATCAAGGCGTTATGACGACTAATAAAAATGCAATAGGTCTTCTTCTCCTTGTTAGAGAAATCTTACCTTGTTTCTTCTTTTTTATCTAAAAAAATTTTTGAAACGTATGACTCACTAAAACTACACACATATAAAAATATAGGACTTCTCTCGGCGAATTCGTCGAATATATGTGGTTTTGCTCGAACAAAATAGAAAATTTTGGAAGGAAAAGAAAGTGTCGTTTGGCAAAACCCCTTCTCTAACGTGGATTTAATATTCGACCTTCTTGATTAATCGGAGCAGAACCGGATAACGAGTAACTGTACTTTCACGTGATTTGATTATATCTGAAGGAACATTAATGAAAGACTTCGTATTCGACCTGTGTTGTCTTCTATTGAATATTAAAAGTTGCGATAAAAGAATTTATATCTGGTTTTTATTTCGATTATTTTCCATAAAGCTAATGTCATCTATCAAATATCTTGTATTTTTTATCTAATCTCGATTCATATTTCTTACGTACCACATAATTATTCTAATTTGTGTTATTTTTTGTTTCAGCGAACGACTGACAGTAACGGAGTGTCTTAAGCATGCATGGTTCGCCATGTTCGATGATCCAATGCCACCATTATCCTCTTCATTGCCCCCGATGGAAGATTCCAGTTTAAAATCGAAGACGATCTCGCAGCCAGAAGAAGAAGAGAAAAAACAACAACATAACAATAAATCATCGACGGAAGAAACGAAGACGACGATCCCACCTTCAGCTCCAAAATGCTGCGAAACCGAGAGCGCACATATGCGAACATCGAACCTTGCCAATCAAAATGAAGTAAAAACGATGACCACCCGAGCTGTCTCTTCACACACAGAAAATATTTATTCAACTTCTAAATCTAGCCCTAAGCCTATGAGGTTCGGTTTGAGTCCTGACCGTAGGGACACTTTTAAACGTAATATGGAATCGCTGGCTCAAAAATTTTCGAGCACGGAGATCGTCATTATTGAATCATCTTGCGCGAACAGTAAAAACATAACGACATCCTCGACGACGATAACGACGAGTTCAACAATTATGTCCGGAAACGTAAGCACGCAGAGAAGAGCGACGGCTACTCACACGATGCCAGCCGGTGAAGTATTCAAATGTACGCCGGTATTCATTCTTGGCGAGGAACAACAATGTAGCGACGGTGGTAGCGACACCGTATCGGAAATTTCGACGGACAGTTCGAGCGATCGGAGTAGCATTTATTCCGACGACTCGTTGGATTTTATTCTCTATGGGAAAACTCAGGGAGGTGGTAGGGCGAGTTTTCCCTTCGCAGTTGGTGCCGACCCTACGTCCGACAGATGGGAACAGAAACACCACCATCACCACAATCCACGAGCCTGGCCTAGGGAATGCAATGGCGTTGTTAGCAAAGCACTCAGTCGTTTTACATCCGAGACGTCAAACAAGTCCTCAAAGTTGTCCACGACGGTACCACCGGTAGTTCGTGGTAAGACCAGCTTGGAAGCTCTCAGGGAGAGGGGTGGCAATCTGGTCGTCATAAGGGAACCCGTCAGAGCGGGTAGATATACGAGGTACAGCGAGGTTCAGTGCGAATCAGTGCAGGCACGGATTCGACGTTTCCAAGTACATGGAGCGTCCTAAGAAAAATCTTCCTCGGTATCTTTAAAGGGAACACTTGGAAGGCGTCTATACTTGATGGTCATCGCCGTTACATTTTCGGATAATGATCCGTGATAGAGACTGATGCTTTCTTTGTACATAGATGACGTTAATCGTGTACAGTTAGGGTCGACCATGCCTCTTTGCAAAAGAGTTAGATAGATAGATAGAGAGAGAGAGAGGAGAGAGAGAGAGAGAGAGAGAGAGAAAGAAAGAGAATGTTATGTGATAGCGAGATGAAAAAGAGGGCAAAAGAGAGAAGAGGTATGATGGAAAAACATGTATTAATGCGAACAAATGGCTGTTGTATATATATAAGTGAGATGTATTAGGTGCGTATGATGACATGCATGTCGTTTTGTTCTCTCATATTTTTTTCTTTTTTCTCCTTTTTTTTTCCTTTTTTTCCCTTTTTTCTCTTTTTTTTCTTCTTCCTCTTCAAGTATTATTACCAGGAGGTGATCTACACATTTTCGGTGGTACATCATGTATACGTAGATACACACAATGCGTATGGTCGAGATAAAAGAACGTTGTACGGCAGAGATAACGAGGCTTTTACGGCATGATGTAAATAATAGGAAGGAGAAAAGATAAGAGGATGTAAAGTTAGATATAAAGAAAGGGAGTATGTATAGGGATACGCAGACAACTCGTTATCTGCCGTTTTGAAAAGAGAAGGGACAAACTTTCGTGGCAATTCGAGAGCGCTTTGCGAGCATCGATTTAATAGTACGAAAACAGTGCTGTCCTTCGAATTTTCATTCGTTAACGATCAGCTCGTAATGACAACAAGCATATTGAATATGTCGCCGATGTGGTTGTGTTGTGTAATATATATATATATATAAGAAAAAAGTGTTCAGCGTCTTGTTCGACAAATCTTACGTACGTCGTCGTAGCTCTATTTCAGTAACTTTGGTGCCTTCGTAATAAGCGTTTATAAGAGAAGACAAACTCGCATATATATGATTTATGTACATACATACATACATTCATTCGCATGTATATATATATATATATATATATATATATATATATGTATATATAAATACACAAACGATTGTAGTACCTATTCCTTCGCGTAAGTTTGCCCCATATGGCCCAAATACGAATATACGAATATAACAAGAGTCACGAGCGAGAAAAAATTTTACTCGTTCGGACAGTGCCTTAATCGCGCGCAAGAAAAAAAAAACCTTTTTTACAGGGTAGCTCGTCGATCGTGCGAAATTGAGACAAACTTTTAAACGTCTCTAATTATTGTCTTTCCTTGACGTCGAAAGAAAGGAAGAGGAATTCTTAAACAATAATTAAAAATAGAAAAGAAAAGAAAAAAGAAAGAAAGAAAAAGAAAGAGAAAAAAATAAAGAAAAAAGAAAGATAATTTTTGAATCGAAAATTTCAAAGAAATAAATCAATTATTATTCGTTGTTAATATTTTGAGAAAGTTAATTAGGATGTTTGAAATATATATGTAATTTTTTTCTCTCTCAATGCCATCTCCTCTTTCGATATTGCTAATAATAAAACTGCCTAATCGACGATCGAAGATTATAGATATAAAGGTTCGATCGTTGATCATGTGCATCTGGATAAAATGTGGATATAAAAAATATATATTAAGTAAATTACTTTCGCTGAGAGAATATTCGACGGATTTCAACAGCAAATTTCAAAATTAAACGATGAGGAGTACTACAGAAACGACTAGTTCGTATTCGCGTCTCACGTTCAGCGTACGAATTATATACAAGATATGCCCGAGATGGTGGGTGGTTTTCTTTTTTCTTTTTTTTCCCCTTTTTTTTCTTCTTTTTTTAAATGAAACATCGATCTTATATCTATCCACGTTTAGCGACTAAACTTGAGATACGAATGCGGATCGAAATCTCTTGCGTTGGAGAGGATGTATCGTTGGTATTGTAATATTTTCTAAGACGTATATATATTATGTAAATTTCTTGTGGTAAGATCGCGAAGGATCGTGAAGAAAGCGGAGTGACCAATGGGGGAATACAAAAAAAAGAAAGGAGGAATTAAAAAATATTAATTAAAAATAAAAAAGAAAAAAAGTAAGTCGCTCATGGAGACCAAATCTTCCGCGATTTTGAGGAAGAAGTCCCTCGTTACTCCGTTAAATACTAGTCATATATTAAAAGAAGAAAAAAAAGAAAAAATACCAATAACAAAAAAAAAGAAAGGAAAGAAAAGATTGTCATTCGTTTTCTTTCGATCCTCGTATCTCGCTCTGTTATCGTTCTCCGGGCACACGGTCGTTGACGAGGAGCCAACGAACGGTCGGTGTCCTCTCCGATTTTCTTTCTGGAGGTTCACAATTGGAGAACGCGAATAGTGCCTGATGTGTCTCTGAAAAGAAAACGAACGAACGAACGAACGAACGATCGTATTAGTCGAAATGACAAGGCTTCTTCGTAGTGAACGTTTTTTCATCATCGATGATCGACGTAAGACCTTGTCACTTCTCCGTGTCGATATATATATATATATATTGTGTGTCTAATTTGATAATTTCATTTTGTCGAAATACATGTTCGATTAATTCAGATAATTTGAAAAAAAAAATTTTTATATAAATTGTTGCGAAGAAATCGCAATATCCTTTTTCTCTATTAATCCAACGACTAGATCGAAAAATATCCTTATTACCATCGTTCTGTCTCATATGAGGACAAGACTTTAAAACGCCCAACGTCAGGAGAGAGAGAGAGAGAGAGAGAGAGAGAGAGAGAGAGAGAGAGAAAGAGAGAGAATAGTGTTCAAGTGCAAAAAAAATATCTAATATTTGAACGGATATATTATAATATTAAAGCAAAACAAATAGAAAGAAACAAAAAAGAAAAAAAAAGAACGAAATATAACGCACAACATGAAATAGATACATCATAAATTGTCGTTGCACGCACACGGTCGTTACGAGAGAAGTGACGCTTTTTACGCGTAAAATATAGTTTATCCTTTTCCGAACGCGAATGATTGTGTAGTCCCATTTCTTGTATGTTTATTTGAGTGTATGAAAGATTAATGCGTATGTTTGTTTGCCTTCTTTTTCTCTTTATGATCTGGTAAAGAAAAAGGATAAACTTCTGTAATATAATTTTACTATTACGGAAATAGGGGTAGGGCTTGCGTTCGAACAAGTCGAATTCCTTCTTTCTCGAGGCTAATTTTCGTCGTTATTTATTTTTTTCTTATATGATAAGGAAAACAGGTGTCGTATTTAATTACCATTCGAATGTTCTCTTTTTTTTTTTAGTATTAATTTTGTACCATTACGTATCGTTTGTAGAAAAGCCTCGCGAAAGACGAGTTTGCATTTCTTTTTTTCTTTTTCCTTTTCTCTCTTTTCTTTTTCTCTGTTATGTGAACGCGCCTTATCCTTTGCCCGAACTTATTCTATTAATATTATTATTATTATTATTATTATTATTATTATTATGTTATTATATTATTATTATTATATTATTATTACTATTATTATTTTATTATTATTATTATTATTATTATTATTATTATTATTATTATTATTATTATTATTATTTTATTATTATTAATATTGAAGTTTATTCTGATGGAAAACACGTTCGTGTACCTAGAACTTACGACATCCTGTAAATATTGCTATCATTGTATTTTCTTTAATAACGTACGAAATAAACGCTATAAAATACGAGAAACGGCTATTTCCTTTCTCTTTCTCTTATTTTTCAGTACATTCCGTATCCTGGTAGTATTTTCAGAGACTGCAAAAAAAAAATCATGAATCCTTGGATGGGTAGTCGAGATACGAGCACGACATGCGGATTCCTATTTGAAAATATTTTTTCCTTAGTTTACTTTTTTCTTGAGAAAGAAAAAAAAGCTGCCTCAGAGAGAATTTTACTCGTCATTCGCGTGAAAGAATAGATAAAAGAGTCTTCTGTAGATAAACTGAATCTAGTCGATGTAGAATATCATTGGCGCTTTCCGTTTCAAATGAGTTAACTTTAGTTAACTTTCTATTTAACTTTAGTTAAATCCTCATACATTCGAATGTTTCTTTATCTTCTTCCGTAGGAGCAATTTTCAATTTCACTCATTACTCGTGACTCGAATTATTCCAAGACGTATATATTTATTTTATGCTTATTACGCTTAAACATTCAATGGCGTCCAGTGAACTTGGTAAATAAGAAAAAGGGAAAAAAAATTAAAGGACCGCTCGCAATGGTTCCGGACATTAATATGATAAATAATTCAAAAGCCTTCTTCGCATTTATTATCAACGCCAGGAAGAGAGATAAAACGTATTATAATATAACTAAAGAATATTTATCGTCGCTTGAAATGGTACAAATCGTTTTACTATATGATCACGTCATATTGTTAGAATAGAAACGTTGGAATCTTTCATCTCTCTTTTATCGAATAACATCGCACCGATAAGAAAAACGAAGAGAAAATGATAGAAATTGTCAGAGAGGAGGATTAGATCATGTTATTCTAGCATGCTTGTGTTTAACGATCCGAGCTCCTCCGTGCCGCCGATTTAGCTTGCCATTTAAAACGATAATGATAGTACGCACCATCGACTATAATCGCTATGTTACTACCTTCGTTCGAACGGGACGACACGAGACAGACAATCCCGTTTAAAGTGTGCCCACCTTGAAGGCTTACCCACGCTTCGTCACACTTGAATATTCAAGAATTTGTTGTTGAAATTAATAACACACAAACACTATTTCTTTCTCAATGAATTAACTATATTATTCCGATTATTCATAGGATCGATTTTATTATTATTAGCAAACATGGCTGCTTTCTTCATGGATTTTAATCTTTTTTTCTGTATCTTTTGTAAAAACTAACACCCAAGTATTTGCGGTGGCATTGAACGAACGATGAACATGATAAATTCAACGACGAAAGTAGCGCGATATAGTAATGGCATCGTATATTCTCCCTTGTAATTAATTAAAAGTCGGCCTGTCGCTTTTGTATTTCTGTCTGGCCGTCCGTCTATTTGTCCCTCCTCGCGTTTTCTTTCTTTTTCACTTACTTTTTTGCTACTCTCCCATTTTTTTCTTTTTTTGCACAAAGAACTCACGCCAACAATTCGCGCCCCAGACTTTACGCACTAATTAACGAATTATCATTGGAAAGTTATGGATACGTCAGAGTGGTAGACGCTTTATTTGGTCGTGCCAGGTGCCACGTTCTACCGTTCCTAGTGTTGATTTAGCAATTTCTAGGCGCCATGGATAAACGAATGGACGTTAGCCGCCCTCGGCAGTTTCCATTATCGGTTGAAGTGAGATCGGCGGCAGTGCTAAAGGAATATCCGTAAAGGTTCTTCTGTATTTCATTGCAAACTCGAACTTTGCCCAGCTTTAAGATACGACACAACGATAAATTATAAATCTATTACTCTTTCCGTTCCTTCTCTTTTTAATACTACAAAAAAAAAAAAATATATATATATAAGAATATCCTACATCTTGATTTATTAGATTCGCTATCATGTAATCACTCGTTTAAACGAATAGAAGTATCTTTTAAAGTGTAATTTATATTTTAAGAGAAAGTTCGATGTTCATTTAACACGTACTTTTTCATTTCAACTTGCATCAAAATTCGGTCCTGACATGTACGATGTCATTTAATACTCATTCGAATGACGTAGGCAAACATCCGTTAAAGAACACAAATTTTAAAGACATCCATCCAATTCTTTATTCTCGAAACGCACGAATCGTAAAGACGAAATCTTTACGAGGATCTCTCGAGGTCGGGACGATTCAGTCAATGCCATTACGATGATCTCGAGATCGTTAAAAGAGAAGTTTTAAAGAAATCAAGATGCATTAGAATCGAGACGTCGTAAATAAAAAAGAAAAAAATAAATAAAAAGAAAAAAAAGGAAATAAAAAAAGAAGAAAAAACTGTTACTATACGTATAATGAAAATTTACAAAGTTATCGATGATCGACTAGGCAAAACACATTAATCGTTAGAACCCGTGTATGGTCTACGTAAGCCGGTTATTAGATGTTAGTCGTTTCGTTCCTATTGTGTCTAATTCTTAGATCGTAAATCGTAAGGAAGCTAGCACGTGCAAACCGTGCCGCGCCGTCTCAGCAAACAGTGCGCACATCATGCCGATCCTTTATGGTAGTTGCTAATTTGCATTCTCAGTGGCAGCAGCAGCAGCGGCAGCGGCAACAACAGCAACAGCAACAGCAGCAACAGCAACAGCAACAGCAACAACAGCAACATAACACCGAGAGCACCACCGAGCAGTTCATGTCGCCTTCCTTCTGTAAATAATGCCTCGTTTACGGATCTAACAAGTTCGGACCCGCATTTGCACATAGTAAATTCCACGGATAACTACCGTGCCTCTCCTATCCGACGAATTTATCTATTAGCATTGCCTTTCTTCCTTTTTGTTTTCTCTATTTATAAGCTTTTATATTTATTTATTATATATCCTTGAGATATTTAAGTTTTCCTTAAAGACATACTGATCAATAATAAGTTGGAAAAAATTGATCAGTCCATCCTCGATCGTGTCTGTGATATTAATAAAATTGATAAATTTGTTAATAAGCGGGATTTTATGAAAAATCGGTTTGATTTACGAAAATATTCGTTCAAGTTGATCATTTAGAAACTCAGATGATCGTTGTTATTATATCTCGACTAATTATTAGTATCGATTTTGTGTTCGAACATCTCGAACCTTTTACGACATCTATAAACGATTTAATTTTCTTAATTAATAATTCATGATTTTTTTCTTTGACAAGAGAGAATAACGAGTTTATCTGACATGATTATCTTGTCAAAAGGCTCGATCATTTCTTTTTAGAACTATTATGTTCCTCGCGATTTAAACGTATGGAGAAGAGATGAGGATTTTCGAATTTGTCGACGGACATATTTAGAAATCGCCCACTTTCACGACTGTTGGTCTTGAATAGAGAAGGCGATGACATCATTGTTTATACGATCCGTTAGCAACTGGTTGGCCCTTAAAATGCGGACTCATTAAACGGAACTAGTTATATATTATACTGGCTATCTCCTTTTCTCATTTTTTTTCAATCTTTCTTATAGCAAAGTGAGTGCGTTAATTTTTAAATGTTTTGACTGTTAGAAAGATGATTCGTAGAGCATACACAAAGATTTGCGTAAAGATGGGCGAGACTAAGTTCAAAACAGGAAACCCTTTGTTCAGGACACTTACGAGTCGTTAGGGCATTTCTTTTTTGAAAAGAATCAAGCGATATATCGATAAAAATAGTCGACCGCGAAAAATTTATTCTTTAAACTTATGTATCTGACATTGATTAAACAGCAAGAAAGAAAGTGGCGCCCGATGTCTATCACAAAGACTGCATTCTATGAGATAGAAGACCTTTTTGTCCTCTTTCTCTTCTTATATATATATTTTTCTTTTTTGTACTCTCTTTCTCTTGCTCTTTTTCTCTTTCTCTCCTCTCTTAAATCGTTCGTAACGACTTGCTTTCGTTCGTGAATTCTCCTCTACGCGAATTATCTAGCGTAATTAGCAACGATAGAGCGTGCGGAGAAACGAAGTACCGATCGAAGAAATGGCTTAATAAATTCATCTCCCATGTCTATATCTGTTCTCTAAGATCAGCGAACTGCTCTCGCTCGTACTCGCTCGTACATCTTTATCTCACTAATAAGCTTTGTCGCTTTGCGATTTATAAAGCGAGTAACGCGACTCGATCTCTTCTCGAATAATCGCATCATTGTTCAAATGTTCCATACGGCGCGCTGTCCCGATCATTTTATTTCGCCAAAGAGGATTGCCAAGAGGAACTAAATATTTATAATTTGAGTTCGAGCTCGAGTTCGAGTTCAAATTCAACCTCTTTTTCTTATTACAGGGGTCTCTTAATTAGGGATCTCGTGAGATTGCATTAACGAAAAATCATATCTATCTATCTCCGTTTGTCGCGTATACTTACATACGTAGTTACTACATATGTATATACGAAGAGAATACTCCTCTATCGTTCGTGTTTTAGCACATATTTTGTAGCTTACCGGCGAGAAGTCATAAAACGGCGTCCTGTGTGTGTAAATAAGGGAAAGTAATAAAACTCCAATTTAACGATTAATTCCGGCAGAATTATCTTTGCGTTAATTTATTCATTTCTTTTCTATTCTTATATATAGATCCGTACGTACTTACCTGCATACGTTTTTTATGTACATCTATAGTAATACACATACTCATAGAAAATAAAAAGATGATATAGATCGATGTTCGTTTAGCAAGACTTATTTAATAGCGATACTTTTTGGTGTCTTTATCTTCTCGAAGTTCGTTATTTATAGTTGTACGGTGGCTGACAAATTTTCGTCTTTATCTCACGAACCATGTTTTATCTTTCATCGTGCCACTAATAAGCGTTTAATCGATAACTACTTAGATAACAACGATTAGACCCGAAGTTTATTAGTTTTACGAGTCGATATCGTATTTCTTAAGAGTCTGGATATAAACCTTCGTCGAGGTAAAGGTCGGACTTTTATTTCTTTGATAGTTAGAAAAAAGTTGACGTCAAATTAATTCTCTATTAACGGTACTGTCCGCCCTTCTCATGGCCAGGAAGCGCTCGGAAAGATCAAGTTTCACACTTACATATCCGTGATCTTTTATCTTTACCTCGACGAAATCCTAAAGACGTAAATATAAAGAATAAAATAAAATCCTTTTCCCCGTACAAGGACAATGATAGACTTCTTTAAGGTCGTATTCGTTATCGTCATCGCAGTCAGTGACTTTTCATCTGATTCGCAAAAATGAAAATGAGACGTATCCACTTTATTGCCGTGAAGATGTCAACGTATCGTGCCGAGGACATCGGCGCAAATAACGAGCCATCAAAGTCAACAATGACGCGGTACTTGAATTTATTGCACCTGTGAGTAGATCTATAAACAGAAATCATTAACCAACGAAGACGAAGACTACGATGATGACGTTTCGCTTAACTTTTCTTTTTCTCGACGATAAGAGAGATCGAGAGATCGAGAGAGAGAGAGATCGAGAGAGAGAGAGAGAGAGAGAGAGAGAGAGAGAAAGAGGGAGAAGGAGAGAAAGAGAAAAAGAGAGAGAGGGAGACGGGAGGATAATTGATTTCAAACGGTACGCACGTACGATGAAGAGACGGCCTCGTCTCCTCGGTAAATTTTTCTATAGATGGTGAGCTTTCCGCAAGATCGTCGGTCCTTCGTTCGTTGGAAAGGAAAGCCGAGAGAATGATAGATAGATAGATAGAGTATAGATAGATTTATTTCACTTTAATATTTGATTCCGTGTGAATTGCGGAAAATATCTCTAGGGATATGAGAATTATTTGATAGATATCTCATGATAAAAGCTTGATAAATTAGCTGACTAATCGACTGAGACGTGATGTCAGCTTTAAAAGCGTCTAATGAATCAAACGATTTTGATAGAAAAGTCATCATTTTAACTTATCGTTTTGTCTGTATTATTTTTCATTATTTTTATTAAAAATATTATTTAATCATTTTATACTTGAATAACTTTGAGTTCGCATCACGTAATGAATCAAAATGTTACTTCGTGCTGAACTTTATAACATTAAAGTAGAGGTACCTAGATCTCGCGTTAGATTCCCTGTTCTTTATTCAAAACAAGAAAATGACAGTGACGTATGCTGATATCCAACTGACATAGCAAAATAGATTTCACGTTGACTGAAATCCATTCCGTTCGGCTTTAATATCTCTCGGCACGCTTGGAAAGGTTCATGAATAATATTATCATGTGTCTATCGGTGCGAATTTTGCTTTCAAATGAGCATCTCCTTTCCTTTAGTTACGAATAATGTATAACGATTTAAATGAAACAAAATTTCCTTCTTCGTCGAATAAAAACATACTACGTATACGGGGGCTCGCTAGGAAACGGAAGCAATTTCGATATAATCGACATTACTGAAAAATGATGCGTCAGATAGACTAAAGGCCGAAACGTTTAATTTCTTGTCAATCTCGAGGTGAAGTCCTCTACGGAGCAAATGTTCGTATTCGTCATTGAAAATAATCGATCGACGAATAGACGAGCAATTATCCTTGGCACGGTAGAGATCGAACATGTCGTTACTAATTGTCAGCACTAATTGCTTGTCACTATACTCATGCGGGGATCATGAATATTTGCACGTGCATTTTCTGCAGTTACTACCCTCGAGGGATAAAAACAAAAAATTCATCTGAAAAATAATATTCTTTTAAAATTCAGTGTCCATAGATCGCGATATTTACCAAAGATCGATGTCATCTCCGTGTTTTCCAAGAAAAGATATAATATAATCAAACGTGAATATTTTTGTGACGATACTCCTACGGATTCATTATCATACTAAAGTTTTTTACAATAATACTTATTTTGCCTTTCATCGAAGAAATGATTTTGGTTATAGTCATCTTTCAGAAGTTGCTGACATTTGCAAGTTTAGTGAGAATGATTTCGAATAAATTTAATATAATAAAGTCCGTTCAGTATTGACGTCGAAATTTCGAATAGAAACGATGCTTAAATAAAGATAAAAATAACAATATAAAAAGGATGCTTTGCTTTACGAAATTAATTAGTCTATGCATGATTCGGATCTCTTCCAGGTGTGAAATTTCCAAGGACGAAGGTAGAATAAAGAGCAGAAGAAATATAGATACATACATGCGCGCGCGCATGCATACACACGCATAAAAGAAAAAAACCAGAAAAGGAAAGGACTCCAACGATAGGCGTCTGGTCCTCCACATGATTGCGCTATCGCTTCTCGCGAATGGAGAACGTTCTCGATGTAGCACAGTGATACGGTAATTTCCAATTACGGTACGAGCGACGCTTCGGGCCCCGATTATCGTAACGAGAGAAGTTAAAGGTAGCTCCGGTTACACGGACCTCTTCCTGGACAATGTAAATACTCTCACTCGCTCTTTCCCTCCCTCTCTCTCTCTCTCTTTCTCTCTTTCTCTCTCGTACATCGAACACGAACGTAAAACTGGATTATTTCTATCGAGGTTGTTGGAATACAAAGATGGTTCTTAGAATCGAGTATTTTCTCGACTTTTTAAAACCTTTTCCTATGGTGTACAAATGTTTAACAAATATCGTTAAACTAAACACAAATATCTTCTTAAAATGTTTTAAATTACTTGAAACGAAGGAAAATATATTTTTTCCAATTCGTTCGCTTTTCCTTTCTCCATTTAGAAATGAATGTTTTTTTTTTTCTTTTTCGAACAGAAAATCAATCGCATTTCATTTTTATTTATTATTATTATTATTATTATTATTATTATTATTATTATTATTATTTTATCTTTTTCTTTCTTTTTAATTTAATGTGCGAGATATACAAAGATTATATAATCGATTTTAAGATCATCAGATCAGAAAACAATTCAGATGTGTATATTCATCACGAAAATGAAACACTATTCGAAAGAAATAGAATCTATGCATTGAATCGCAAGCTCGATTATCGTTTCCGACACCGGGACATCAAAGATAACGTCGATGACGAGGACGCGTCTGGACAGCGTCGAGTGTGACAAAGACGCAGAACGTTTAAGATGAGGAGAGGAAGAAGGAAAAAGAAAAAAGAGAGAATGGAGCGGAGGGTATGCCGTGCAGAGACTCGCCGCTTCAACCTCGGCCGGTTGCGGCCTCGCAGCAACTCTCCTGGCCAGTTTCAGGCTCGGCGCTGGACCGTGAAGCTCGCGATCTCTCGCACGAATCGATGCGGCGGCGATCCATCGTCGATCGGTACCGAGGATGTGAAGTACAATAACGATCCTTCGACTAAGCACGGAAAAGACTACTCTGTTGGTTCCGTCGAGTCACGAAAGAGGTGCGTTGTTTTGTTTTTTTTTCACGCTCTTCCTTTCCTCTCGCTATTTTATCGTTTATTTATTTATATTCGATTCGTTGGTGTCCATCGAAATATATAGACCCTTCTATAGATATACGATCTATCAGGTGTATCGATCATTCAAAGAGTTCGATCAAATGGTTCTCCCGTTTTCTCTTTTCTTCGTATTTTCAATTTCATAATATTTTTAAATCGTGTGTATATTCGTTAAATTTTATACAAAATGTGTCGATTTTTGATCGAAGATTTTATAAAGAAATTGTTATTGTTTATTATTATCATTATCATTAACATTAACATTAACATTATCATTAACATTAACATTAATATTATTATTATCGTCATCATCATCATCATCACTATCATCATCATTATCATCATTATTATTATTAGTTACTTATCACTCAGTGATTATCTCTCTTTTATTTCTCAAAGTGTTTCACATATCTTTTTTTTTTTCACGACAGAGAAACACATTCATTCTTTAGACACATTTTTACCCAGGTCACTTTCACTCTCGTATCTACCTATATTTCGTGCGCGTTGATTTTTCAATTCTCTTTTTCAAATATCAAGCGAAACGATCACTTGTAACGCCTTCGCGATCTTTCTGTACGTCATCGAGATTACTACAAACGATAACTCCGTTGATCGAACTTAAAGCGATCATTCGATCGCTCGTTTAGCATAACGAAGGACACATAATTACGATGTGCTTGATGTCTTTCAAAAGTCATTCAATTACGTAATACATACAGTGATTCTTGCGTTTCAGCGATTTAGCATTCATCATCCTCGAACGCTTCTTTAGCGATATTTCACGATTAAAAAGAACTCCGAAATTGAGACACGAGGAAAAAGGTGGATAATCGAAGAAATCGAAATTGGTTCGTCAACAAATCGTTCGATCGGGAAACTCGACGATAACGATTCCCTAATGAGAGATCAATCGCCGATTACGATAAATGCTCAACGGAATCTCTTAGACTCGAAATGTCCAGCGAATCGCGCTGGAAATCGCACAAGGATCGTAAGAAAGAATTCTCTTGTTGCTCCCTCGGGGCACGATAATTAACGAGCTCGTGCGTTGGATTTCGAAAGAAGGAGAAAGAGATTGAGAAAAAAAAAAAAGAAAAATAAAAGAAACAGAAAAAAAATAAGAAGAAAAATAAAAAAAAGAGGAAGAAGAAAGATTAAAGATTAAAGATTAAAGATTAAAGATGATCTATCAGTCGAGTCACCAAGCATCGACGATGTCGTCTACGAGAAAGACGTCATCGAGGTTTCAGCATCGCAATCTCCAATCGTCCTCGAAGTGCGCGAACTCGAAGAGGAGAGGAGGGACTGCGGAGAGAGCCCACGGTGAGGAGAGGTGTAGAGGAAGATGCAGAGTTCAGTGGAGCGAGAACCACGTGAAGGAGGGCTTAGTTCTTGTTCAGGAGGCTCAACTTGCTAGAGTGGTCAAAACCGGACCGATCACCGAGCACTATGAGATCGATTCAAAACCTTTTGCGAGGTAAGACGCATATCGAAATAATAACGAACACGTCATAGATATGAAAGAAGAATAGAAACGATTCGATGAAGTCACACTGTTAAATAATTAAATTTAATACATTCAAGTAGAATAAAATCTTTAAGAAAATTTTTGCGTTACATGTGATCTTTCGACAATGATTAATTAACTTCGACTGTGATATTTAATTTGTCACGATGTTACGCGCGGTAGCAGACGCGAGATATGATACGTGACGCGCCACCATACGTCGTACATTAATCATATTTATTGCATCAGACCTGAAGAATCGCGCGGATTAGCTAATAATAATAATAATAATAATAATAATAATAATTATTATTATTATTATTATTATTATTATTATTATTATTATTATATTGGTATAGATCAAATTGTCTGAACGAAGATAGTTATTATAAGCATGCTCATTAACATTAAAGAACACCGTTGGTTCCGCGATCTTCTGCCATATGATTTTATGTAAATCAATCGTCGCTCGTAATCGTCGTTGCCGTCTGTTATGACTTATGGAAACGAAAGGAGATTATTTACGATCGAAACTACTCCCACACACCGAATTGAAAATACAAGATGGTACACTCGTCTCTTAATCGATTCTTCAATTGCATCGACATTTTTATATGGAATTGATCGGAATAAAGAGATAGATAAAGAACGAGAGAAGAAATTCATTCGATCGATTGCGAACGATTATTCTTTCTCGCGAATGATGGCGCTTGTTTCTAACACTGCGAGAATTAATAACTGGCTTTGTATGCAATATCGACTGAATAAACGATGACTCGCAATTACTTATGTCAGCATTAATTCGATTCCAGCGTCTTTATTAGGAGAATTGAAAAAAAAAAACCGTCAGAAATACGTCGTCGAATCTTAGAATCACGCGATAGATGCGAATATCTTAGTTAAACGACAAACGTATTGCTCTTCTTTCACAACCTATGTGATATTTTGACACAATGATAAGATTGTTGAAAAATCTATATGTGTCTACGTGGACGTTTTCCGTCGGGAATATTAAAAATCTAAAATAGATATAGATTTATGTATTATTTATGACATTTATGTAGGTACAACTTAACAGCATTCGTAATGGCATCGATTAGCAAGAATTTATCTTCTGTCGACATGTAAAAAGTTTATTAAGATCCAATGTGGAATTTCGAACATGAGTTATAGAAATTAGGATTCCTTTTGTTTCCACGTATCATCCATTCTATCACGTATCATATTAAATAGAAATATAGAGAGAGCAATATGGTTTAAACGATTATTATTACTATCGACATATGGCAGAAAATATTCTGATTTTCAAATCGAAGATATAAGACCCGATGATTTTTCTTTTGACGTATATAATCATATATATAGGTATTTACTTAGATATAATCATACGTAATATCTTACAAACGTTTTAACCCTTTGGAAAACGTGACGAGACACCGAAATCTCATAATCGATCATCGATGAACCTCCTGTCGTTTCATATTCATGGATATGTTAATGATCCTTTTAATGGGTGGTGGCAGCATGCATTGATAACTCGTTACCTGACTCTCCTATCGGTCGCAACTGTCTCGGCGTGCTTTAGCATTTCTCTAATGAAGTCGATTCACTTAGCGTCTTATCTATCGTATATACTTAATGTAAGTACGTAAGCGTTCTCTTCGCGTTAAACTCCATAGAAATAACGAAGATACGTTTCTCGATGTAATTTCATTCTCTTCTCGGTGGTTATCAATGTTATAATAAACGTTATAACTCATTCATCGAATTAGGAAAATGATCGTTTCCTTTCTCATTAACCTTCCCGTATCTCACGCGTTATCTAGTAAGTATAATAAACGGCCGATTACGTTCAGCACAATTATTTCACGCGACAAATTAGTCATTTACAAAATAGGAAAAAAAAAAAGACAATAAATAAATAAATAAATAAAAACACTTTATTGATTAGTCCAATTGATTCGTGAGACTTATCGAAATTCGATCAGTATGAAAATGATTTTATACCCATACGGGTATAGACCACCCGTCAATAAACGCCAATTACGGTAGCTGTAGCAATTTCTCGCGCTTTTCTTAATACGGCTTTCTGTGTATTAGAAAATCATTGCTACAAAATCGATTCGGCGCGTATGCGTTGAGTACGTAAAGAGAAACGACGCGTCGTAAAAGGCGATCAAACGACATAGATTTTCTAAAGAACTCTGACAAAGAAAAATATTTCTCTCTATCTTTTTTCACGATCGGTAATGAATGTATACGAATAAAGTCGACTTATCAATTGTCCAGGGAACGTACCCGATTTCTTTATCCCGGATGTGTTAGAAATCGTCAATTAAGCCTATATACCTAAGTATATACACATATGTATTTGTAAATCAATTCTTATTATCTATTTTACATTAATATCGCAACTCGCAATCTCTATTGATTATATACGATCGTATAAAAGTAAAACTTTATTTCTAGACATCGATGAGAGAGAGAGGGAGGGTAGAGAGGAGAGAGAGGGAAAGGGAAAGGAAACAAGAAAATTAGAAATATCACACATAAATTTTCATAAAATTATTCACCATCATGAACGTTTCGTTATCTTTACATACACGTTCGATTTTTTTCTACTTTAACGCTCCCAACTCGTGCGCTCTCGATGAATGCTGATCGATGAAATCTAATTTTCTACGATCCCGCGCGTACACTCTGATCTTTAATAATCGGAGAATACTTTAATGATCTCGTTCGAGAGAATAATGCGACGCGAGACCGTATATAGGGCACATGTTTCGTGATTCCGGCCACGATATACTCGCGTCTTCATCGATATCGCGATTCGTCGTAATTGCTTTTAGAAGAGAGCCTTGAATTCACGGTAAAAGGGCGTCTAGAAATTATACTTCTTTCCTTTCTCCTTTTATTACATATCCATCTTAATATTTCATTCTCTAGGGGTTGCGTACTTGTACTTCTCGAGGAAAATTGAAAGCGATTAAAGTTAATCGCGAGTGACTACTTTTTTGTTTTATCGAATTTATCTCGAACGAACGAGTAGATCGTAATGGAAATGACTTGCTTCTTGCTTTCATGAAATAACGAGATATAAATTTAAAATCGAATATATATATATATATATATATATATATATATCTTTATCGTATTGAAGAGTAGTTGTCGTATGCGATTAAAAGACGCGTTTGAAATTTGAAATGTTTCAAATGACGTTCCTTCGGTATGCCGGATTTGCGTAATAAAAATCTCTCGTGCATAAAGGCGAAACGAAAATGCGAGATACGCGCTAGGAAGGCAGCAGCCTTGTCAGGCGCCGCGGCGTCGACCTTGCTGCAATAAGAGACGCGTCTTCGTTCGTGAGCATCGAAGTCGCCGGTTTGTGTCGTGAATCGAATCTCGACTTCACTCATCTCTTCGATCTCGAATGAATTTTTTTTCTTTTTTAGATCGACGAATGGAACTTTTTCGTTAACGTAATTTGCTTTTCTCTATCTTCCTTTTTTTCTTCTTTTTTACAGCGGACAGTGGGCGAGAGTATATCGCTGCAGGTCTCGATCTACGGGTACGGTTTATGCGGCAAAGTATTCATCCAGGAATAGATTCAACGCCGATTGCAGCGCCGAATTAAGACACGAGATCGCCCTGTTGTCTCTCTGCTCACAATCGCCTCGGGTAGTTCGGTTGCACGATGTATACGAGACACTGAAGGAGATCATTATGGTCATGGAATTGTGAGAGTCTTGTTCTTTTATTTTCTTCTTTTTTTTCTTTGTTTCCATTTTTATTTCCTTTTTTAACGATTCGTAAGAACAAACGGAGATAAAGATAAGAGGATTTGAAAGGCGAGGATAGGCGTGACGAAAGGCGTGACTTTTCAGTGCCCCAGGTGGCGATCTACAGACTCTGATCGACGGTGATTTGGTGCCCCTCGAAGGTGACGTCGTCCACTTTGTGAGGCAGCTAGTAGAAGGACTTGCCTACCTCCATGAGAGAAATATCGCCCATTTGGACATCAAGGTAAGTTCGACCCATAAAAGGTCGAAGCGGTCTTGTCACGCTTCTCGTATATCCGGATCCCGGAACTGAGTTCGCCGTCATGGCACCAGAAAGTTCCGCCGTTTTCCTTCGAGCGCACTTCGTCGATCTCTCTCTCTCTCTCTCTCTCTCTCTCTCTCTCTCTTTCTCTCTCTCTCTCTCCCTCGAAGTATCTACAGCATTTCTATTCGCTCGAACTTGAACTGAAACTCGAACTGGAGCTTTACTCAAACCTACGTCAATAATGTCGATTCGTGACTAGTCGAAACTAATCCTTTCAATACATTAAAAATATAATCGTCAAAGTATTTTATACTATATCGTAAAATTTTTAGAGTAAAAACTTTGTTCGATCGATATACCATGAACCGTAGATGATAAATTCTTTGATTACGTTCAAACGATTAGTCAGGAAATACATTAAATCTTGTTTCTTGACAATCGCTCAATATCGATAATTATTGTATCCTTCTATGTTCGATAAATTTAAAAAGTCGGTTCCCTTAACAATAAATATATGAGTATCCATTATCGAGATATATTAGCGAGATAATGTTTATGCGAATCTCTTTCCCTCACTAATTAGATGAGTTAATTTATAAACGTTTGCATCGGTTTCGTAAATTCATTCTCTCAAGATTGTTCTATGTCTTGACAATTAAATATGATATATCGTTTTTAATTGATCAATTTGTAATTAATAATTAATAAACAAGCAATGATAGTGATCTCAAATCAACGATTCGTAATTAAACACAATGCGCTAGCGACTATTATTCTAATGAATGAATAATAAATTCTACGAATCATTATTTATTTTTCGAATGATTTGCTAATCTCGATTAGCAAAAGACAACTATATGTTCTTACTTAACTCGAATAAGAAATTTATAGTCGGCGTACGATGCCTTTTGATTCGCTCATTAATCTTCTCTCGTGCTTTTTGAATGCGATCGGTATAGAATTAATGAAAACGCAAGGTTGCATCGTGAATCATTATCATTTGCTGCGTTATTAGTACCTACGATGTAATTGTCTCTTCTATAAAATAACCAGAACATTTCCAACGTAATCGTTGTCGCATAATTCGTTTGAAACGTTTTAAACCTTCCTTTTTTCTTTTCTCACGTTTACATTTAAAGAACAAAATCTTATATTTACTAGTAATTCAATAAACCAATAATATAATAATACTAAAAGTAAAAGAAAATTTATGTCCAGTTTACTTGTACAAAGAAAAAAAAGCCATATTAATTAGAGATGTAGGTTATTTTCAAAAGGAAAAAAGAGAAACTTTTAATTGAACGAAAAACTACTTGTTATCCACAGCGAATAATCTCAAGTCGTTTCAGGAAGAACCTTTCGTTATTCTTAGAAAGAAAGAAAGAAATAAAGAAATAAAGAAAAAATGAATGAATGAAGAAAAGAAAGAGAGAGGCTTAATTACGATCAAGTCGGTCTTTCCCGCGGAGAACGATCCGATAATCGACCGGAAAACAAATTGGAATTGCCATTTACGGTAAATTCAGATAAAGGAAAGACGCGCATCTTTCGACGATTCGGCCATCCCGATTTGCCGTTTAAAATCGACCAACAAAAACCGCGAACCATTGAGATCGAGCTTGCGTGAAATTGTGAGACTTGCTCTACCATTCCGGCTCGTTTCTTGTGCCAATTTATAGCATCTGCCTTCTTTATCTGTGAGAACGCGAGAAACACGAAGACTTCTTGGAGAAGATTTCTTTCGATCTTTTTATGTCTTACATATGTAAGTTAAATATGTATGCATGTAAGTATGTATGTACTTACACAAAACATTAGGAAAACGATTGATTTCGAAAACGTAAAAAGACAAAAAATGCGACGAATTTGATTTTATTCGAAAGATTTCGTTTGACAATTTTATTCGATTTTCTTTGCGTTCTTCGATATTTTCATTTTCATCAATTTATTTTAAATTCTTATCGTGTAATTCGTATTATTATTATTATTATTATTCTTATTATTATTATTATTATTATCAGAAACGATTCAAAATTACGTTCACATAGTCATCGAATGGAAAAGGTGATGAACGATCGATGAGATTTTATATGCGAGCAAAATGTAATTTCCATGGGACAAGGTGAATCCCCAATCGATTCTCTTTATTTTCAAGACGCAGAGAGAAAGAAGCATTCAAAATACACGTGTGCTAAGATAATTGAGAGAGAAGAGAGAAGATACGATAATTAAGACCGAACGCTCGACAAAGTCGTTATAAACTTCGACTCGGTTGAATAAATATCAAGCTAATTTCTTTTATGTTGTGGCCAAGCCCCTGACTGACACTTCGTTATGCAAACGATGTCGTACGTTTCGTATCATAGCTTTTTTCAAGCACCTCAGACTCTTCTACGGTTCTTCGATTATCAGCAAACAAGGTTATTATCGAGAAAAGAAAGAAAAGGTGTTCTGTGCGCGTTCCTGTAACGATTCGGCCTTCCGAAGTTTTTGCAAACATGAAGTAGTATTTAAAAAGTTCCTCTTTACGTAGCGAGATTCGTCGAGAATACGTGACTTTCTCGTAAATATGTTAATGTATCGATGATGCGAAGAGAAACTCGTGAAACGAAATTCGAATAACGAAAAAAAAAAAAAAAAAAAACTAAAATCGGACGAGCCCTGTGTGCCGCCGCTTCACGGTTCGTTCATACGCGAAAGAATGACTTCATAAAGATAGAGATTTATGGCCTATTACCACGTCAAGGTCAGTGCAGTGAGAATCAAGGTCAACGATACTTGTATAGAAAGATTCTACGTCTTCACTTGCCTCCTTTTTTTTCCTCGACTTGCGCGTTATGTTCCCGTTGGTTGTCTGTCTTATTATTTGTCCCTCTTGAATTCCACTGTGCATTCTCGGAGAGACAAACGCGTGGGCGTTCTATGAAAAGTTTCGTAGACCGACGAAAGGAATGAAACGTAATACAGGAAATTTTGATGGATCGAGGTCGATTGATCTCTTAAGATGATATTTTCTTCTTGTTATTTTCAACAAAAGAGAAGAGAGAAAGAGAGATAAATGGTCGTCGAGCTTTTTCAAATGCAAAAAAAATTGATTTCGTACATACTTCTATTGCCGCTTATTCGTCTTAAAATTCTTCTTTCTCATAAATTGTTCAGGAAAAAAGAATGTCGAGAACAGTTAGATACTTCATATTTTCCAGCTACAGTAGCCAATCATCGAACGCTCGTTGGAAATATCCGCATGACTCACGCGTGTTCGTAGACCCTCGTGTATATAAATTTTCTCTTACTCTTTCTTTCTTTCTTCGTATATGTGGGTGCCAACATGTGTATATATGTACGAGAGGATTCCAGCATCGCTTGGAACAATTTACGACTTTTACCGGTAGAAAATGAAAAAAAGAAAACAGTACATTCGCCGATTAATAATTCTCACGGACGGGACATTAAATTCCAACGATCGTAAACGCTTTGCTCGTCGTGGTGGTTGCATTACGATCGTACAGAAACTCAAGTTAATTCGCAATTCTTTGAATTAGTAGCCAGGACTACCCTGTCAGCTTTCGACTGTAGTATAAAATTCCTTCGCTTATCATCGAATGTCTTAAACTATACGTCAGAAGAAGAAAGATATTCTTGCCTTCGAAAGAAAAATCGTAATTTTAGATATACAAGAGAGGATCGATTAACTCACAAATTCACGGTTTGACAACGAAGAGAAACGCGTTATAGTATGTATGTACCAACATAAACGAGTATCGAACTTGGTGTATCACTATTACGATCCAAATACGGCGATGAAGTGTTTATGGAGCGCCGGAATAATACTTGTACACGATCGGGATCGTCCGAAGTCCGAGTTCGTCTTCTTCTTCGTCGTCGTCGTCGTCGTCGTCTTCGAGAGCTGAGCAAAATCGAGTTATGTAGCTCGGCTACATCGGCAAAGGGATTTACAAGGGAACTTCAAGGCTGCCAAGAAAGAGCGAGAGATCAAACACTTGCATGCGACCACTTTCCAAAATGGGCGCGAAACTTCTCTCACTCGGCGCGATCTCGTTCGCTCACCCCTCGTTTCGTTCTCGTACTTTCGTATAAATCGTTACGCGTTCACATTGGCCTAAACTCCTGGCGTAAATGTCCGCCGACGATGGACGCGTCATCCACGCCATACTGTCCTACAAAACTCTCTTCTTCTCTCTCAATCAATCATAGACCGTGGAAAATCCTAGATATCTCGTAACGCCGAAGAGAAAAATCATGTATATATATACATATTTCTAATATACAATATTACTCGCTGAAAGAGACATGAAAGAACTGGCAGAATATTCTTTTTCTCAAGAATTCTTATCTTGTTCCTTATTGTCGGATAAATACGAATATCACATTACATATGCGTTCAAGCAAACATATTTGTATAGACGAAATAAGGAAAAAGCAAATCATTTTACAGTCTCGCAAAAATTACGAAACCAAGCTTATTCTCTTTAAAAAGAATAAAAATAATAAAACCAGAAATGTTGAAAGTGCAATAAACTCTTTAAGTCTGGAACAAATCGAGATCTTTGCACTCTCTTAAAGATTGTAACGAGTAAAACGATTACACACGTTTGTCCTCGAAATTTGTACTGAAACTTGATTCGTTACAGCTCGTAAACAAAGTCGTTTTTAATGGTGGAAAGGAGAAGAAAGAATCGAGAATCTCGTCAGGTGAACGAGACCGAAAGTGGAGGGACAGAAAGCTTGTATATCGCCCACGTTTCGTTTCCGAGCTTCGTTTCCTGCTGCGCTGTGACTCGGCGCAGCCCCTACACGAGATCCACGCCAGATACATACGCAGATTAGATATCTCGTTGCTTTTGAGCTCCTTACGAACGACGATATCACGAGAGAACGTGCGCTGCCGTGTTCGAGTTTGCGTTTCTCAGATAGAAAAACGATGCACGCGCTGGACCCCACGCTCTCTTCGAAACGACCACGCCCTGTGCCAACGTCGACTACTTCTCTTTCATTCTCTCTCTTTTTCTCTCTCACTCATTCTTTTACTCTTTCTCTCTCTCTCTCTCTCTCTCTCTTTCCTCTCGATATACCCGGTGAATCACACCTGGTTCCTATCTCCTCATCGCGTCGGCCGTCGTTTGCGCTCGACCGCCATAACTGGAGCACGCCTTTTGATAAAATCAACGAGAAAAACAACCCGGGAGATCTTCTCTTTCAGATCACTTTTCGTTTAATGTCATAGACTTGTAATAAAAACGAAAGTAATTTCAATTATTATCTGTTAAAAATTTTACCAGAAACTATCTTAATATTCAGGATATCTTAATTATCAGGATGTTACTACTACAGATATTGTTCCTTTCTTTTTCCATTGTGTAAAATTTCCTTTGATAATATTTTTAAAAACATATAATAATTTGTTTTTAAAAAGAATTATTTGCTTAAAAAAAATGTTTCATTTGTTTGTTCGTTAATGAAAAGAGTGATCGGTAAGTCAAATACGAAAATCTAATGATTGGAATCGAAACGGTTCTTCCTGATTTAAAAAATGAGAAAAAGAAAGAAAAAAGAAAATGAAAAATGAAACATTTTCTCATCGAACGTTTCTTCTCATGGGAAAAATCTAACAGAATAAAAGATGAAGGATCAATCATGTTCTAAAATACATTCGGTGAATCATGATCTTGTATTGGTAAAAGCACTAATGAACGAACAACCTGTTTACTGTAACTAGAGCACCTCCTCTCTATCTCGCGACATTTATTTGCTAGAAAAAGAGAGAGAAAATCATGGAAAATGAATTAAATAAGTCGGTTATATCGGTCATACATTAGCGCATTTATTTCACATCTACCAATGGCTCATTAAACCTCAGTATAAAATAGATAAAAGCTTCCACTATCTCTTCGTCGCTTCAATGATACCAAGGTATTTTTATATTTCATCGAGAGATTAAAACGCATTTGCACTTGCCATTTATTCGACCGATGAAAGGGAAAGATTATACGTGCATACATATAAATGAAAGATCGACTCTTATAATTGAACCGGTAATTATAAAAGTAATCTGAATCATTTCAGATATTAAAAAGCATGTTTTCACACTTGCCATTCTTAAAAATTTTTTAAATTATACGAAAGAATTATTATTTAAGAATAAACACATATAACTATAATACTTTCTGTTTGGCAGTCATTATAAAAAAAAAAAATTTTGAAATAATTCAAATCCAAATCTTCAAATATCTCCAAGCACAAAATTTAGAACTTATCGTTAGATCACTTTAGTAATTACCGACTCAATTATCATCAAGATTTCTTTAAGAAATAAAAAAAAATTTTACAACTTTTTGATTGAAAAAAACTTGATGGATTTTGTTTTTCAAATCCGCGTTTTTCACCTTTGAGCCCATCATTTTTTTTTTTATCAAAGTAAACACTCGTTCATCTTCTGTTACGTGTCAGAGCCCACGTTTCTTTTCGACTCTTCACGAAACGCGAGTTTCATGCGATTTAACTGTGTGGGATCGAACGTGACATCCTTCTTGTACGTTCGACTACTTGTTTGAAATATTTACTCCATTCGTAAACGATTGGAACTGAATACTTTAATAAAAGATTTAAACTTGGCGATGAGATCAGATTCGTCCTTTTCTTTTTTTTTTTTTTTTTTTTTTATTTCTTTATTTCTTTTTTCTTTTCCTCTTTTCGTCGTAATTTATCGATCGAAAAACACGGCAGATGACTCGAAAAAAAGAAAGAGAAAAAGAGAGAAGAAAAAGAGAAAGAGAAAGAAAGAGAGAGAGGGGGAGAAAGAGAGAGAAAGAGAAAGAAAAACTTTGAATATTCAATCGCGCCCACACATAATTTTCCCAAGGCTCGTGGAGATGTTCTCGTGTCGAAAACGTCGTGTCGAATATAGCAGGATCGTTCGTCTCCCTTGTCGCTCCCTATCGCATTAGGCTAAAAATAAATTCATTATATTGACGGGTTTGGCCCGCTTTCTACGGGACGACGATCGCTCAAGGTCGAACGATTAAGGAGTTTCTTGTGAAAATTAAAAAACTTCGAATCGATTCTTGCGTTTCTTATAGGGATATAGGTGTGTATATATATATATATATATGTGTGTGTGTGTGTGTGTATAACTATGTATATAAATAAACAAGTTGGATGATCGAGTCGCGAGTAAATTGGATCAAAGACCCTGAAACCCTTTCGTACTCATTATGAGATACTACGTCGAGAGGGGATCAACGAAAGGTCAACGAAATGATTTATGTTATATAGTGGTATCGTTGTTAAAATATAAAAAATTTTGACGATCCAAGTGTTACAGTTAGCCTCTGAAACCATAATGGGATTCGTACGTAGGTACCTACATAGAGATAGTAGGTTGCATAGAGACACAAGATGTAAACGATAACTCGAATTCTTTATATCTCTCTCTCTCTCTCTCTCTCTTTCTTTCTTTCTTTTTTAAAATGCGTGCCATGTCGCGCGAATAAAGCATAAGTGTGCAAGCATGGTAATTCGCACTGAAAAATACGTTCTAGTACATGTCACGGCGAGAGGTGGTAGCGAACGTTTCGAACGTACTATGTTATATGTACATACGTTGTATGCTGTACGAGAAACACATCGAGCTGCCTGTGGGCAGTACCAGGGGAAACTTAATATTCCATTCTATCGGGTAAGAGACTTGGATTTATCGTAACAGCATCTACCGTGTTTATGTAAATGTCACGAAGAGTTTTATCTCGTCTCTGGTGAATAGTAAAAAGTATATCTTTTCCTCTTTTTTCTTATATTTTTTTCTTCTTTTTCTCTCTTTTTTTTTCCCTCCGATACGTGTTAATGAGAAATGCGTTAAGTCTCGTTTACGAACCTGTCAAACTTATGATTGTTTTTCAATGAATAAATAATCGAACGAAGATTTCGACGAAGTTAAGATAATCATCGAATGACTTTATAATATTTGATGCGTATCAATGATTGATCGAAGAAAAGTCATCTCATCTTTATTATTATATTGCGAAATAAGATACGTGCAAATTCCATGGAGAGAAGGGGAAAAAAAAAAGAAAGAAAAACAAAAAGTAAAAGCATATTAGATAGCGAGAAATCTGGCGACTTACCAGCAAGAATTTCTATTCTTTAGCATTTGACTCTCGACGTTTAACATTGTTGGCGACGATACAGGATCGGACGTCCTACTGAGAGCCACTCATACATACATACATAGATAGTTACGTACGTATATACATAAATGTACGAAGTACGCCGTACGTATCGTACAAAGTCGACGGTACAAACGAACGTCACTCAATTACGCGATTAACTCGCTAATTGTCAGCGTCGTTTAAATGCGGAGTCGTACTCAGTATCGAGTAAAACGACTTACGACCACCTGTCGGGCCTACAGAATTCTTTTGCCCTTTTCGATAGCTCCCTCTGTGATTTATATATCGAATACTTACGCGCCTCGAATAACAGGAAATTCGAGAGTTCTTCTATCGACTGTTTTAAAGACGTCGAGATAATACGAGGTCTCTTTTCTAAAAGTTCCTTTGACTCTCTAATAACGAAAAATATCTATGTGTTTCGATACTAATAATTTTCTCAAAAACTTTTACATTTTTATGAGATTTTTATTAGACATATTAATAATTTCACTTAAATATCATAGCTTTACAAATAAAATGGTTGTTTACATTTTTATGAGATTTTTATTAGATATATTAGTAGTTTCACTTAAATATTATTGCTTTAGGTATAAACAGTTGTTTGATTTAAAGTAATATTTATTACGTAATTTTTTTATAGCCACAAAATCTCGTGATGATGGGCACTTTCCCGGAATGCGACGTGAAACTTTGCGACTTCGAGATATCGAGGGTCATTCTGGAAGGCACGGAAGTTCGTGAGATTCTTGGGACGCCTGACTATGTGGGTGAGCAACATTTCTTCGATCATGTTTATGATCGATTTATTGCTGATCGTGTTGTAAATATGTGTTATATAATGTTTTAAGTAAATAAGAATTTTACAAAATATTCAAAGCATTTCGAATTGCGAAAGTAATATATTAAATGTTATAATATTTAGATCGAAAAATGTTCGATTTTGAAACTTAACATTATATAATATATAATAACGAAATTCCATTTGTAAAAGAACATGAAGATTTTTTCTTACTTCTCCCGATGATCATTTTCGGCAGGCGACAATACTTATTTTCATGTATACATTCGAAACAGGGAAATTTTACCGGGCACAATTTATTTTTTCACTATGTCTGATTATCATTAAACTTTTTTCCGGGAATTTATCTGGGTCGACGTTTATTCGATTCGTTTTATTCCAAAGAGAAAAGTCGACGTCATGTATTTTTCGTGCCAACGGAGTGTTCTTGTCCAGGAAATTCCGAGTAACATACGTCCTCAATTTCACTCACCATCACGGAGTAATGCAATCGTTACATAAGAACAGTACAGTAGATATTAATAAAATGAATAATCGCTTATTCGATTTTATACGAGGTAAAAAAAAATGAACAAGAAACGAGAGAAAAGAAACGATATCTATTATATATAATCTATATCTATATCAATTCGACAATATATTAGATATATTTGTATTTATATACATATACATAGGTATATTTAAATATAATTATTTTGGTAATTCCAGAATTAAAGAGTTGTTTTCCTTTCGAGGTGATCGATGCTACTCATGTTTTCCTTGATAACGCGTTTACATGCAAGAGTCCGGCAGGTGCATCGGCATTTTGCAAAACACGCTTGGCATTTGGTTTAATCGGCGCCGATCATTATCCGGATCGACTCATTGGCAATCTCGGGCGGACGAACAATCGAAAATATATAATCGATATTAATCGACGCGTTAACCTCGGTCGGCTTCGTGTTTATGAACTTTCAACAAACTCATTCTTGACATTTTTCACGAGTATGAAGAAACTCGAAGAACGTGTCAAGGGTCTCTCTCTCTTTTTCTCTCTCTCTCCATCTCTATCTTTATCTCTCTTTTCTCTCTCTCTCTCTCTCTCTCTCTCTTTTCTTTCTTTTTCTTAAACGATCAACACGACTTACCGTCGAGTATATTTCCAAGCTATTTTGCATCCAACAATATAATCGACGTTAATTCCTCCGCGTTCGCGAGAAACGAGAACGAGATCTATCTCGATTTCCTTGATAAGATGTTCTACTCAACATTGACAGGATTCTAAAAAAGTCTTTATGGAGCGAAAGCCGCGAGAGACGATCGTACGTTTTATCGCAAATCTTGATCTCGATCACGCCCGACTCGGCTGATTAAATCAACCTTTGTCGTATTTCAATTAGCATTTCAATTAACAAAACGCTTACGCGTTACATTGCAATGGTCTTTATGTTAAATGATCTTTTCGAGGTAAAATCTTTTTACATTTTTTCTTGAAAAGATCATGATTATCAGGAAAATTGATTATAAAGAAATTGCCATTGAAATATTTTGTATTCCTGTATATAATTACGATTTGATGAATTTATGTACATGTATTTTATGAACTATAGAATAGTAAATGTAATATATGGGAAGAGAGAAGTATAATATATAACACGATAACATGAAAAATGAAATAGAAGGGCTTGATCGATGGATATTACTGTAACAAGATAATTTGATAGGAGGAGAAGTAGAGAGTAAAGTGATTCGATTAAAAGCACGTTAGTGGATCGATTAATCAATTTTTTAAGGTCTCTCGAGGATTTATGGGAATGCTGATCGAAATCGCACGTTTTTGAAACTTCCCGATTAATTGTTATGAATATTTAATAATTTTACGAAATCTTACGAGAGAAAATGACGTTCAATTTTAATTACATGTATACCAGAGTATATAGGTGATGGATAAATGTAATCGTAACAAAAGAGATACTAAATCTACCGTGGATCCGCACACGTAAGACATTTGTCTTTACACAAATACAGATTTCTACGTGACACATTTTTCGCAAATAAATTAAGCAAGTACAAATAAGGCCGTTGGACTAGGTAATTTGTATCCGTAAACGTAACACATGTATTTGCATTCGTGGAACGCGATACGCAGATTTATTCGATTTCACAAAGCAAAGATCGATGTTTTTCCATTAATAAACCTCTTCCCTCGACTCGTAAATCGAAGTAATCAATGTTCCGTTAAAACTTCTATCGAATTTTTGTTACAGCGCCAGAAATATTACACTACCAGCCAATCACGTTGGCCGCCGATATGTGGTGGGTGAAAAACATCAATCTATAATAAATATTTCATAATATAAGAAAGAAAGATTTTGAAATCGTGTTACATATAATATTCCAGGTCTCTTGGTGTTACGACCTACGTGCTGCTAACAGGTTTCTCTCCTTTCGGAGGCGACACCGACCAAGAAACATTTCAAAATATATCCCTAGGAGAGGTAGATTTCCCAGAAGAATTATTCGAGGAGGTTTCAGCGCAGGCAAAGGACTTCGTTGCTAAACTTTTAGTGCTAGATCCAAGGTTAGTCTCTCAACCACGCATCATCGAACCTAATTCGAACCTCGAAAAACCTTTAACGATTTGCTCTTTCTTTTTTTCTTTCCTGCCCTCTCTTTTTTCTCTTTCCTTTCTCATTAGCGCACGGATGACAGCGAAGCAGTGTCTGCGTCACGAATGGTTGCGCGGTGCACCGACGCAAGCGTCGCCACATTTGCGACGATACTTGTCGAAATCTCGTGAGGTTCTTCTGGAACGTGTCGTGACCCGAGATAATCTAAGGAGAGTTGCCCTCTTAAGTCAGACAACGAGTCAAGCGAATCTTCTATCGACGGACATTCACGAACAAAATCTTCAAGATTGCGTGTTGAGTCATAGCGAGATTTGCCTAAGCGACTGTATGACGGCAAGTCGATCGAGTCTCGTTGGAAGCGAAGGTTTTCCGAGTCCGGCGAATTCCCAAGTGAGTCTGAACTCATCGCGAACGAGCCTGAGTTGCGCCAGCCAAAGTTGCTTGCTGAACAAGGAACAAACGCAGGGTTTGCTCAGTCGAGCTCAAAGCCGATCTCAAGCTAATTTGAATCATGCCGCTAGCCGTGGCCTTTTATCCAGGATACGTAGTCTACATCGTATACAATCTCAAACATGTCTATCAAACGGTACTTCGAAGACTACTGCGTCTCCAGTTCAGCATATGATCGCCTCTGTGCATCCTGTTAGCAGATCGAGAGAAAAATTATATGGTTTGCGATCGCTATCAAAATCTCAGGGTGTTCTCGACATATATAGAAGTTTGGAGTGTCTCAGACGTAAGAGAAAGCCCTACGAAAGAGCCAAAACGGAGGACGTTGTTCCTGTCATCAAGCGAATCGATGTAGAAATGTCGAGAATTAATAATAATCAAGAAACAATCCGTGATACTCCTTCGATAAACTTGGAACGGCAAACGAATGGATCTCTTTTGAAGAAGCCGGTTGTATCCGAGATCGTAGATAACTCGAAAGAGAAAAAGCCTGTGGAAAAACATACGATCTTATTGGATTCGATAGGCGCGGAAAAGACATATGATCGTTCGGAAACGTCGAAAGAGTCGAACTCGAGGTCGGAAGAAAATCTAGACTCCTTGAAATCTATCGAATCAGACACTCTAACAGAAGAATCCGACGAGATGCCTTTGGATCGTGAAAGAGAGTTGAACATGTCCTTAGGAAAACGTCTGTGTCAAAGACAACACTCGGACTTATCTAGCCATTCCAACAATTCTGGGATCTCGGATGACAAAGAAGATCGTTCGACCGAGTCAGAAACCGAGGAACCTAAATATACGGTTGCTCAATTGGTCTCTGCTTTTAATAAGCATCAAGAGATCGCCTCGAAAAGTAGCCTAGAAGCGATTATGAGCGAGAAACGAATTAACGAGGTAACGTTTCCAACCGGCACCAAGGCCCTGCGTCTTTTCATACCTGATATTGATATTACAGAGAGTACGATAGTAAGACGAAAGACGAGTTACAAACCTAGAAAGAATTGGGAGGAATTGAGAAAGAGAAACGAGAAGAATGAAGGTGTCCTTAAGAATTTTGAAAACGAATTTGATAATGACGACGACGAAGATAGCCAGCAAGAAACTTTGAATAAGGTAAAATCCGAGCAGATTTCGAATGATAAGACTCATAAAAGCGCTGATATCGTTAATGAAACGTGTGATAAAAAACAGGATAATTTAATTTTCGGAAATTGGTCCACAGATGTTGACTTTACGGGAAGCATCGGTATAAAAAATAGTATTGATACTACCATCGACGAGAAGTACAAGCAATGCGTCAAAGTTGCCAATAAATCAAAAAGCGAAAAGCAAAAGAAAATCTCTGCGTTTGTCAAAATGACGAGCTCAATTCGTCAAAAAGAAAGAATGCCTAATTACATTTATCCTGAATTAACGAATCACGCAAAAGAAGAAATGCTAGAAACATCTTCCAACGATAAAATAGCTTCGAATATAAATGTAAAAATAGATAAAAAAAAATTGACAAAATCGGCGCAATCGAGTAACATCAATGTTCTTAACGTTAACTTGGAGGATATACTTCTAAGGGTCGATAATTTTCAAAGTACACCGAAAGAAAACATGGAAAATCTTAGAAAAAGAACGTCAATAGCAAAGATCATAGTCAATGATAATTTGACGTCGCATGAGAACTTAGATTCCATGGTCAACGATGAGAAAGATAATAGAATGAGTTTTCGTTCTCCGAAAAATGAATTACCATTTAATATCTCTCAGATCGAGGATCGGGTAAAATTGATAGTCCCACCTTCCTTTGTCAGGTCATCTTCGTTATCAAGTGATAGTAGTTGTCCGACACCATCTAGTGTTCAATCAGATACGAATGTATCTTGGGAAGATGTTATAACGACGCCAGGATCAAACGTTTCTTTGGAAAAAACAGATAACTATAGGAATCAAAGGAAAAAGGAAATAGATTCAAACGAAACAAAGGGCAAACAGAACGCAGAAGACAAGAGACTATGGGGCAAGGTATGTACCGGATCTTACACTAGGGCTATGGAAAGATTTACAGGAAAAAACGATTGTAATAAAAAATCAATGAACTTGTTATCGACGAACATTGAAAAAATCAGGAGGAAGAGCACTCCAACGATGCCTCAATGCGTTAATCCTTAAAACCATAATAAAATCGTTTGTACGAAAGACTGAAAAGTAGGATTTGATAATATATGTATCTGTTATCGCGTCACTCTCAAGATGGTAGTGAAAAAAACTGGAAATATCAAATTTTCGCTTACAGGATTTAAGATAATCGTCTTGTAATCTACAACTTCCACGAAGAGGAGACAACACTGCCAATCAAAAGAGGGAAGATCAAAAAATTACAATGCGCTATATGATTTTTATTTAAAGCGTATCGAAGCGCGAACGAAATCGTTTCAAATCGTTACCGATAATATAGATTTATAGATGTCTTTTCTACGACGATCTGTTCGATTATTTCGCGGCACTAGAAAGGCCATTGATCGTGATTTATCATCTCGAACTTATCCTTGGTATAATCTCCATATCGAGCAAGCATGAAGAGCTATTTTTTTGTTTCGTTAGTAAAGCATCTAGAATCAACATCGTTCGTTACGCTTTGTCGGAACTTGGAGGACGTTCCGTGAGAAGAGATTGGCAGATATATTTTTGCGAGATGCCGTTTATGGGAAAAATTACGATCGTATCAAAATCGTATAATCAGGAAAATCTATTACAATTTCTATAACATCGAATTATGCAGTATTTCCTCGATTACATACGAAAGATCCCGTTCGTTTTCCACAAGGTAGCAGAAAATTCATTGCTCCAGATTGAAACAGAATATATTCTAGATACGTATGTATATAATTAGGTGTCTCAGTAAAGAATGGGTTATTGAGAAAACTGTGACTAGGTGATCATGGTCATAAGTCCTTATTGGGATAATTACGAGATGATTCATTCTAAGCAAATGGAGGGCCGAACGTGCATATGTTTGGGAAGACGTAAGTGCAAGACCTATGGATGTTTTTACATAAGAAAGTAACTATGCGATTGCTACGAAAATTTCAGACTCGAAGAATTTCGAATACGCTTGATATAAGGCACATTGGAAATTCATTGTAAGCATAATAATTTTATCAAAAACGGTACGTATTCACGCGCAAGAATATGCTTTTCTATAATATATTTGTTTTATTAATGCCTTGCTATATCTTAGCTAGAATTTTGATTGTCTTTTATAATCCGAAAAAAAACTTCAATATCGCAAGAATCATAAAATACATTTTAGCAATTGTTAAGTATTTATATCGCATGAATAGTGCTATAAATGATTATCTAAACTTCGTATATAAAATAAATATGCTTTTTATCGAACATGTACACATGTAAACCGAAAATATTGAAATATTAAATAAATCGCATATGTTATAAAATAAATTATTTTAAGTTTATTCATTTTCATCAATAGTTATACCTATTTTCAACGTGAATGAAAAAAAAAATGAATGAAATGAAGCGCATAAGTTTGAAAATTATTTTTATAATACAATAAAAGATAGAATTACATAATATTTGAAGATTTCAAATATCCATTTATTCGGTGCTAATATAATTATCTTAGAAATGTTTTGCTGATAGTAACAAATATAGGACTAATGTTATCATCGATCGACACTTATTTATATACAATAGATTTACAACAACGCAAAATACGAAATGAATTACAAATAATGAATAAAATATGCGTTTATATATCGTAAGGTATTCGCGATAAAATTAAATTTTATTGTAATATAAAACAATTTTTTCATATTATGACAGTCGATCACAAAATAATGGGTGCATAATTATATTTTTATCATTCCCAACGACTTTTTCGTAATCTTTTTCGTTCCATTTTGTTGTCTGATTCAGAAGAATTTGAGGTTTGGTTGTCCTTAGGTCGATCTATACTAGGTTTTGGCGGCACTGGAGGTGGTGGAGGCATTATAACCGAAGGTGGTGTAATAGTTTGTTCCCACGTATGATCCGACGATGCTCGGAACTAAGATAAATAAAAAATTCAAAAAAATGACCATTTATAGCGATTACAATAAATATTAATAGAGAATATAACAAGAGCATGTTATTTTACTTGTGAATTATATTGGCTTCGAAAAGCAGCTTTCATAGCAGAAAGACGATCACTGCCTGGACCGTGTCTTTCTAATTTTTTAACAACTTCACTTATATCTTTGGATCCTTGCGAAGTGCCGCTAGTCTGAAATTAAAAATCATTCAATAACGAACTACATAATGAATAAATCATGATTTTATTCATACATTATTTAAAAGAATCGATAAATACCGTATTCGTGGAAGTATCAGGTCTTTCTCTGAAACCGAGTCCAGCACCACCAACATTCAAACTTTTACCTTTTCCACCTTTAAATCTAGACTTTCTAAACCAAGCACTTTGCATGGCCAAATCCATTAAGCTTTTAGGAACTTCCTGATTTGCACCTTCGAGATTTCTTACTAAATGACCAGCAAATTCTTTATCTTTTTCCGTAACAAGAGTATATGCAGTACCCTTTTCTCCTGCTCGACCTGTTCTACCTATTCTATGAGTATGCGTATCAATATCACGTGCTACGTCATAATTCACCACTGTCTTTATATGTGGAATGTCCAAGCCTCGTGCTAAGATAAAATAATTTTATTATAATCAGTTTTATTAAGAAAATATATATTAAAAAAGAAAAAAAAAAAAGAAATTAAATTACCAGCTACATCAGTAGCTACTAAGGTGCTGACATCCTTTTTTTTAAACGCTGTGATAACTTTATTTCTTTCTATTTGATCCATATCACCATGCAAAAGTAGAACATCAAATTCTTTTAACTTGAGATTATTGGCGAGCTCCTCTGCATTTAACTAATAAAGAAAAAAAAATTAGATATACGTGTATTCATTATTATATTTAATGATGAAATAATACATCCAATGCTCTTACCTTTTTGGTCACGAAGATTAATAAACTTCCAGTACTTAGAAACTCTACAAGATTGTGTAACAACCAAGACCATTTCCCAGAAGGATTATTATGAAACATTATAACATGTTGTGTCACATCTGTATTAGCTTCTCCAACATCTCCCTGAACTATCCTTACTGGATCTGTTAAAACATCTCTAGCAAGTTTTTCAACTTTCTTCTTAAATGTGGCGCTGAAAAGTAGCGTTTGTCTGTCTGGTCTAACATGATTGCATATCGACCGTACTTGAGGCTCTGTAAAAGAGACATTAATGAATTAGCAAACGAAAATTTGATTTTAATTTTAATTTAATTAAATATACTTACCAAATCCCATATCAAACATTCGATCCGCTTCATCTAATACCAAAAATGTGACTCTTGTTAAATTTGTTGCTTTTATTTTAACCAAATCAATCATTCTACCAGGAGTAGCAACAACTATTTCAGCACCAGCTTCTAAAGCTTTACTTTGTTCCCATTTACTACCGCCTCCGTAACAACAACAAACTTGTATGTTATACACTTTACCAAACTTCTTTGCTTCTTGATAAATCTAAATAGAAGATGATTTATATTTATTTCAATTATATAAATATATTTTGATTATATCTTCATTTATGTACAAAATTAAGTCACCTGTTGAGATAATTCTCTAGTTGGTGCCAAAATAAGACCAATAGGACCATCTCCAGTTTTTAGTTCTCGCTGGTCCATGATATGAACTAACATTGGCCATATAAAGGCTGCTGTTTTTCCACTACCAGTTTTTGCAATGCCTATAATATCTCTCCCACTTAAAGCAGCAGGGACAGCTTGAGCTTGAATTGGTGTGGGTTGTGTATACTCATTCTTTCGAATGGCTTTTATTAGAGCATCGTCAAATCCAAAATGTCCAAAACTAGTGACAGGGTTCGGTGGCGAAGGACCTGATACTTTTATACCTAATGTCTTTCTTAGATCATCAATTTGTTGCTTACTTAAATTTGCAATTTCTTCATGTACATTATAAAAATTTTTTTCAAAAGACTCATATTCTATTTCATTATGATCAATTGCTGGTAATGGATCAATCTCTTTCTTCTTGGGAGGTGCTATAGGATTTCCATCTTCGTCATATTCGATCTCCTGGTCAGACTCTTCTTGTTGTAATCCAGCAGTAGGATTTTCTTCCATGTACCTTATAAAATTAGTAATCACTATTTGATATTCTTCTTTGCTATTTTTCTGAAAAAACTCAATAGCTTGCTCTTTACCTATAATAGCTCTCTTCATCATCCTCCCCATCTATATCTGCTCTAAATCCTTTAGATTTATCTTCTTTACGATCTTCTTCTGCTAGCTGAGCTTCATAATTGTTTTTTTTAACTTCTGCATCAATACCTGCCATAAAAGCATCTAAAGGATCTTCTTCGCTATCGCTGTCTTCTTTCGGTGTTGACTTTTTCATTAAGTCATACGTTGGTGATCCAGGTGCAGGTATATATTCCAAGGAGGATGTAGGAGGATCATCATCATCTTCAAAATATCTGTTATACGAATATGATAATAAGATGTATATTTATAATAACTTTCAATTATGTAACATTTTACTTACTCTTCTTCTGTCTTGCTACGTTTCTTTGGCATACCCCAACAAGCAGATAAAGCATTTTCAGTAATAGAATTCATAGTGTGATACCCCTGTTTACTTAATACTGAATTTGGTGGAGGAGGAGGTATATTGGAACCACTTCGTTTGGTTCCTGTCATTTGAAAACCAGGGAAGCCAAAACCCTTGGGCTTATTACCACCACCACGGTGATAACTCATAATTATTTCTATTAAAATTAAATGAGAATAAAAAGAAAGCAAACTATTAATTGTAAGGTTAACCTCTTAATAAAAGCACAAATATGTAACTTTTTATTTAGTAAATGTAAAGCAAAAGTATAATTTAATTCATAGACATTATAAATAAATTATTATTAATATCAATATTTAAAAAATATTTAAAAAATATTTAAAAATATTAAAATATAATGAATCTATAATTTTTCTTTCATGTAAACATAGCTCTAATAAGGTTAGAATAAACTTAAAATTAGCTTTAACACAAACATCTTAAAACACATTCTATATAATTTCTTTATTCACTATCTAACAATGAAAAATTATATTTTTAAAGAAATACATATATATGTATGTATAACAACCACCTTAGACAGCAATATCGCGTATAGATTTATTTGCATTCAGAGAACTCAACTTCGTTATCGAACGTGTATGTAGGATGTATGTAGGATGCATCTGTCACGAAAGCTTGAAGACAGTGCTGCCACCATAAGGTAATAAAAAGATAACATGTTAACATCGATTTTAAACAAAGACTATTTATCATTCCTCGTTTTATAATAGTTTACGCCAACAATTAGTAAAGGCGTAATTCTTGAACTATTTTGATGAACAAGGTCTCATTTTAAATATGAAAGTTTAACCGAGAACTTTTGAAAAAACTTTATTTTCTTTAAAAAGAATCGTATCATAAAATGGTGTTCTTTTGACAATAGTTTCTGCATAAAAATAAAGCATTTTCAAAAATTCAAGTAAGCAGAATTCTTGCTTAAATCCTTATTTTTAAAATGTGAGCTTATTCGTGAGAATTGGTCAAGGATTACGCATGGACTCATTGTTGGGACAAATATTTTTTTCGACATTTATCTCAAAGAAAAAGTTTCGTACAGTGGCGCCGTTTGAAATCTGCGACAAAAGATAAGAACCTTCTACCCTCACTATTGATTTTCATATGAACGCTAAAATATTTTAATAATACAAGAATTTATTGTTATCTCAATTAGTAATTCAGATATCTATTAATCCCTCCAAAGTGAATATACGTCTAATATACGTATAAAATAAGAATATATCGAGCAATAAAATAGGAATTTATTATTTCTGCTAAGAGGTAAAGTAAGAATCTACTATTGCCTATAGATAGAAACAGTAATATTATTATCAATCGAAAGAGCCGGCAAACCGGTATTTATTATTACCGATCGGTAAAACAAAAATTTGATCTTATCGCATTTTACGTCAATAAGCCAGATATCTACTGGTGCCGATAATACTCAACTCCTTTAAGGATGTTCATCACCTTTCGTTCGAAACATATGTAACTTCAGCGACCGGTATGGACAAAATATGGACTACAAACGCAAGCAAGGAACGCTGTTTCCACCATACGTTATTGTATCGGTGTATAAACTTGTTTGGTATATTCCACTTCCCGTAAATATAATTTCTCTCCGAAACAATCGGTTTCGCGTAAATTAAAATAAGTAGTATTAGTAGGCTGTAAACTCATACGTTTCAGTCTCTTATATATATATCTTTTTTTAATAATAGTATTCGTTTTACAATGATCCATGCTAAATATGATGTCGGTATGCATTTATTTCACGATAAAAGAATAATAAATATAATTAACACATGATAATTAGTTTATGAATTTGCGAATTTAAAGAAATTATTTTTGAATTTAACTATCTATATCTTATCTATTTACCTGTAGAAGTATTATTGACAATATAAAGTATTAGTACTTTAGTGTTTAATCAGAATTAAATTAAAGGGATTTTGAAAATACATTGAAATATGCAACAGCCATTTGCGCGGTAGTACTTGTATTGTGTGATTTTCCATTAGATTTCAATATATGGCAAATAATACCGACCTAAATCTCATCGCGTTAAGATTGTTGCATCTGGAAACCTATGGTCTAACGGTGAACTCTAAAATCTGCGTTCGCGAAATAATCTAATTAAATTTTCAAGCAAATTAAACGAAGTCTACGGTAGGACTTTTAATCGCGTCCGCGACACTCACGTGAGTGTTGTGTAAAATAACGGTGACTCTATTTTATAATCCGCGTTCCCGAGGTGATATGAGCTAACCGAGAATTCTGGCTCCAGACACTATCTGGAGGAGGGTCAGTCTCCTCTAGATAACAGGACCGTCGCAACATCGGCAGCTACATACATCGTTCTCTAATACGACCGATCTTCTATTCGAAATTTCGAGCAATCAAACGAAGTCCTTCATCGTAGGACTTTTAATCGCGTAAAAATCTAAGATGAACCGAGCCATTCGACGATACATCGAACTCATCCGATGATGAATTCAATGATCCAGCAGATGAATCTAACCCTCAATGATCCAGCCTAAAGAAGAAGAAGAGAAGGAAAAAATAATGGAAAAAGAAGGAAAAAAAGACGGACTATGTGACAAAGATGGAATTCCGAACGAAACATGGACATATTGAATATCGCTCCATCCAAACAAAATCAGAGTACCAAAATTGAGCTTGATATTTTCCTACTAAAAGAAGAAGACCCATTCAAGGTTCCATACCAAAGAACTCTTCCCGGGAGACGCAATCGAAAGTTCTATACGATGCTGAGATAGCAGCCTCCACAAAGGCCTATACCGATGGATCCCACCCAAAACTTATAAATAATAATTAATAAGAGTAAATAAGAATAAATAGGAACGACAGCGAACATAAGTGCAATAGAAAAGTTTTCTGTGCCTTTTTCTAAGATATTATTTTAGAATTTTATATATATCTAATCCATTTATCTATGAAAGTATGATTAGCAAATGTGAGTACTTTAAGGTTTAGTTAGAATTAGAAAGAAAAGATTTTGGAAAAGCATTAAACTATCCATTCATTCACTTAATATTATTATACTTGCATCCCATGAAATTTCGATATATCGTAAGTCTTGCCGATCCAGGTATCACCACGTGAATGTTGCTGCATTTGAAAACTCATTTATGGCCTCCCGTAGAAAAATCTAAACTGGTATGTATTTAAAACTGTCAATTTTAAATCGATAATATATGTATTAATCAATAGTATATAATAGTACATGTATATGATCTTTATAACGTTGCTAAGAATATTCTATTGCTTAAATATTAGTTAATTATACTTTACGTTTATTGTTATTATTTAAATGTTAGTAAAATAAATAAATAATAAAAAAAATAAGGAAAAAAAGAATATATATATATATATATATATATATATATATATATATTCTTTTATATATATATATATATATTACTTATATGAAAGATTAAAATTCTGAATTTAATTTAATTTAATTTAAGAAAAGTAAAAGAAAATGAAAAATTCTGAATACTGATCTAAAGAAATATTATTTTCTCTGAAAGAAATATTATATTAGTAACGCGTGGCAAAACTTGGAGAACTTGGCACATATCCCATTCTGCTTGTTTCAGCTTCATGTGCATTTTTATTCAGTGCACTATAAGTGATCCTCGTAATTACTTATATATATTACTATATCTTATATGTCTCGTATTAAAGTCATATTTTGATATATAGAATTATAATATAGAAAAAACTATAGAATCCAATATTATTAAAATAAAATTATGAATTTAATTGAACTTTAGAAAAGAGAAAATATGCAAAATTTATTACTCGACTTCAATATAAAACTTGATTTTATTAAAATAAAATTATAAATTTAATTTAAATTATGAATTTAATTGAACTTTAGAACAGAGAAAATGTACAAATTTTATGCCTCGACTTTAATAATAAAAATGCATAAGATATGAAATAAACCTATTCGTGTACGCGTGAAAACGTGGAACCGGAGACGAAATATTACGTCGTCTCAGATTTTCAAATCTACACCCTTACACCTATCACCATAAAAGCATTTTGAGTGACAATATGCTAAAATTAAAATATAGGTGAAAGTCATTCTCGAAAGTTTTTGGTGAAAATAATTTGAAAATAAGTATAGTTGCTCTTTTGAACCACAGATTGCGGCTCAAAAGAGCATATAGTCTCTTCTTTGCTTCGTGCCCTAACCAAACCAATTATCACTCAAAAAGTATAACAATAGAATTTAATTCTAAATTCTAAGACATGGAAGAAAACTCTAACACAACCATAACGTATCTGGTAAGTATAAAACTCATCTTTTTGTATAGAAATTGATTACTATCTTTTCGAGAGATATCTTTTCGCAGCGTAGGAAAAATTGGAATTAATATATTAATTGCTGAAAATCCTGAGCTAAAAATAAATTAATTTATTATCTAGGACTACGAACTATGACTCTACGAGTTTTTTTGTTTTGTAGCAATGACTCTACTCGATTTTACTCTTTTAAAAGCAATGATTCTTGAGATTTTCTTTTTCAAAAGATTGAGACTTCTCTTTTATCAATTCAAATTGATTAAATATTTAATTAATGGTTATTTAAAAATATAAAGAAAACATAAAGAAGACGTACCTTCTTACAAGCAAGTATTTTAATTATTATGAAAAAATCATGCTCAGTTTCGCTTGTAATCCAAAGACTATCTATCCATCGCGAATATCTTCCGTGAGAGAAAAATATTTAAAAATGCATTAGAATATTCAAATTCCAAATAATTATAAATGCATATGAAATAAGAAGATCCTATTTTGATCTAATAAATATATTAAAAAATAAGAAACCATTCACGAGTAAATATCCGAAGAAATTTACTCGTGGTTACTCAATCCTCTTCTACTAATTAATTACAACCACATCACTCTTATCGATTCAGACCTTTCGCCCTCGACATGATTGATCAATGAGTGATCAAAGGGACTTAAAAATTCACTTACTACTTAAGAAGTTCTGCGATGATTCCAAAATATTCGTCCGCGGTTTAGGTCGAAATTAAAGGTAATAAAGGTCGAAAATTAAGGATAATTTGTAGATGATTGAAAATGAGGTAGGTCGATATCGAAGTTGAATCAGATCTCTTCAGTGATACACTGACTTTAATTCACAGTAGTTATTTATTAACGAACGACCACTAAATTTACTTCGCGAAACTTTATTGTCTTTTATAAATACAGTTTGTGCAACTGTTAAAAGAGCAAAACAATTTGCGAACAAACACTGATTCTAACGACTGCATTGCACTCAGTCGATGCAAAAATACTTCTTTAAATCGCGAACAATCAGTGTTTGGCGATATTTTTATTTTAGCGATACGAACACTCAATTATTTCATTATTACGCGCGCGACTGCAATGAAGTACTGAAACAGAAAAACAAAAACAAAATAATTAATATCACTGTTATAATAAAAAATTGTATAAATTAATTAAGAAATGTATGATATAGAAATATCATTGTCTTCATTGCTACTTGCAGGAGTTTTACATCCTGAGAGAGCTTCGATGACTACTCATAAAAATACAAAGGAAGACTGATTTAGTAACAGTCGAAGTCAATCAGAGGTTTGATTTTATTCTCGTTACACGTAGCCAATGACCGCCAGTTCAAAATTTAAGTCTAATGCAAAAGAAATTAAAATTATTTTAAGTTTCTCACACATTACGATCTTTGTAATTTTTAAGCAAATGTACTATTATTTAAATATTAATATATTATACTCCGTGTATATTAAACATTGTTTAAATAGTTGGAAAATTTAAAATATTAATTTCTAAAATCAAAAGTATTCATTTATAAGTTTTCACGTTTAGAAAGAGAGAGTGACGATGTTCATTCGTTGAAAGAAAATTAACTCAGTAATCGATGAAATTACTAAAAAAGCCATATATGTTTATATTACACAAGATCAACAACCTTTAGATAAAAATTTTTAAGTATCGAAATTTTAAATTAAAATTATTTTAAGTTTCTCACGCGTTACAATCTTTGACATTGGACATGAATTTCCTTATTTTTGCCATAGAGTCATCTATCCAAAGAGTGGCCGAATAATTTATTATTGCTTCTCCCTGCAAGCATTGTGAAACGCATTTCTTTGCGTTTGGAATGGTTCAGAAAATCTGAGCGTCACCTATTTACGTACTCAAACAAGTAGGTAATCGCAACTTCAAGGAACAAACATACCCCATTCAAGCATAATTTGAAAGTCAGTAGTGAGGATATAAGCTTCTTCTCTTTTGCCGCAAATTTCGAGGGGCGCTACAGTATAAAACTTTTTCTTCGCGAAAAATGTCGAAAATAGCATTTATGCCAACAATAAGAACAGACGTAATTTTTGACCAATTTTGATGAACGTGATATAACTTTAAAGACAAAGGTTTAATCTAGGACTCTGCTTCTCCGAATTTTTGGAAAGCTTTTTATTTGTACATAAACTATTCTCGAAAAAATATCATTTTTTAATACGATTTTTTTCAAAGAAGATAAAACTTTCTCATGAATTCGAAAAAATGAAGTCCTAAATTAAACCTTAGTCTTTAAAATAAGATCTTGTTCATCAAAATCGGTAAAGAATTACGCCTGTTTTCATTGTGGCGTAAACCATTATAAAAGTAGGATAGATGGACAACCTTAAATCAGACGTTTAAGTAGTTTAAAGCAGACATCCGTATGTGACCAAGAATTTAAATAATAGATGTAAACTGTTCTTGAAAGTTAGCATTAACTTTTCACTTATGTCTTATATATACTCCTTCGAAGAGTGGACGATCAGATGCGAAGAGTGTATATATACACCTATAGTATGCATAGTATATTGTATTTCATATTTCGTACTTAATAGTGTCTAAATTTCAGTGTCTAATATTTAATTATCATAAAATTATATCATGTTTTTCAATTTATCATAATTTAATATTAAACATTTTTTCATCTTCAAAAATTTTTCCTATCTATTTATCTTGTAACTAAACATATCACATGTACATTTAAACTATATAATATCTAAGAAAAATTCAAAATAAACTATGTATTATTTTCAAATAAAAATATTTTATTTATTGTAATAAAATACATCATTCCCCACCCTCAAACTTATAAAACAGGAAAATCAATCAAACATTTTAAATACTTTATACACAAACATCTTATCAGTAATATTTATGTTCCGTCCACGGAAAATATTATCTCACGCGCGCGACAAAGCAAACAAAAATAAATAATATTGTATACATATATCATATGTATACACAAATGAATATGACTCGTACCAGGTAAAAATATCACATCTACGTATTACTGCGCCACTTAGTGTTTCATAGGTAGAACTAAAATTGAAGACGTATCTTTTACATTAGAGCAGTGGTATCCAACATGTGGCCCTCGGATCGCATGTGGCCCAGTAGAGTAAATAATGCAGTTCAAAAAAGTATCTTGTGGTAATTTCAATTGATGATTGCCCAATACGACGAGCAAAATGCAATTACCTTATGGACAAAACATCTTTGGTGGCGGATTCCATGTGGTGATAGGATTGAAGTGGTGATATTTTATAAGTGAAAATATGTCTAATGTTTTGTTTTGAAGATAATATGGCTAAAAAACAAAAAAAAAAGAAATTTTGTATTTATTATACATTTACTACATTTTATTTCTTATTTTTTATATGTGATCCAAGAGAATTTTTCCCCTCACTCAATGCGGCCCAATCAATCAAAACAACTGAACACCACTGGACACCAGAAATCGTAAAACTAGCATGATTGACTTACATAACATATATTTTATATGGTATTAAAGCACAATTCACATCGTAGATAATGTTAACACGTTATAAGCCATCAGTATATTCTGTAATAGAAAAATAAATATTTATTTGTATTATTATAAACTTTTAGTGGTGGCAAATGCAAGTACAATATAAAACAGACGTTACTAGACATTACTTGGACGATCTGTAATGTAACAACTTTATAATCAATATGAATCAAACTTAATACTATATGATATAATGGCGAACTAGTTTATGACCGATTTGTTTGATTTTACATAAAAAATAATAATCTTGTTGTTTCGATCAATTATTTTCATTTATTCATTGGAGTATCTCAAAAAGTCTTGATATGATAAATTTAACATTTAAATTTGAAAAAATGAGGAAACACTTAAAATTTTTCACATTTTATTAAAAAGAAATTAATCTCTATTATATTATTATCATTAGTGTGAGAAAGAATTTTTTAATTTTCTAAAATATATGATTAAAGAATTAAAGAATACATTTTAGGTTTAATGCAAATATCTTAACTCAAGGATAATAAAGACATATCATTTTTTATAACATTGATCACTATTTATATATACCCCAGCATTCATTATACATATAGAGTAAAAACTGTGGCAGGACTAGTTAGCTATAATCTAACACCATACTCCAATCTATAGAATCTATTTAATTTGTATTGTACCAAGATTTTGATTGGGTTTGATATGACCTGTAAAGTATATACTTTCAGTTTAATTAGTTCATTTTTATTACAATGCAAAGCACTGTGATAATTTTAAATACTTTACTTGGCACTTGCAAAATACAATAAACTATATTGTGCGAAGAAAAACAATATTCTCTCCCTTGTTTTATTGATGTAATGAAATACAATTATTACTTCTCAAGATTTTGTTTATGTCTCGTCTTATATATGTATATATATATATGTATATATATATATTTTTTTTTTTAATATTTTAATAATAACTAATGCTAATTAATTATTTATAGACAACTATTTTCATATTTAAATACAATTGTTTATTTGTTAATTATTATATAACTCCTATGTTCTTATCTAACAAATAAGAGTCAAGAGTTGCTATGTTCACATGTACCAACAAAGTTCTATTTTTTATAGATCACAAAGCAGCAAAAGGATATTATAATTATCATATTATTTGACAATCTGTGAAAGATAGTCAACATTAAGTTATTAATGTTACAATAGTATAATATGTACAGGAACCTAAGAGGTGGGATGGTATGGGCGGCTTCACTCAACGGAATGCAACATTTCTTTTAATGTCTGGTATCTTATAAGCGATATTGACAGAAATATTTCTTTGATAATATTTAACAGAAAACTTATTTCTCATAGTTACAAATTATAAAATTTCAATACTTCTATATTACGTTGTAATAGTTCAAATAACTTAACATGTACATGTATTTTCTTTAATACATTTATAAAAAATTATTGCAGAATGTCCATATTTAATTTCATGAGAGCAGTATATAAAAACCCGTTAAAGAATTTATAAGATAGAAGTATTGCTCTAAGTTACAATAGCAATAATTTTATTTCGAGTATCCATAATTTGGCATATAAACTACATGATGGCGTATCTGTATTAATATAGTATTTTAAACTATTGCACAGAAAAGACAATTATTTTAATACTGATTGAAAGGATACATTATCAGTACTGTAATGCACTTATTTTACACTGTTTTTTTATACCCGTTTTAGATTAAATATCTTCATGATTTTTAAATATATTCAGTATAAATAAAAAAGAAATCTTTTAAAGGAATCTATCTTATGCTTACATATTTAATTGAAATATGTAAAGTCTGTTAAATATATTGATTTAATAAGATCTATTATTTTACTTATAATATATTAGAGTAGTAGTCTTACAATAAGAATAAGATGTTTTTTGATGAATTTAAAATAATTATAATAATATCAAACATATTTGTTGAAAATAGTTACATATTCATGTATATCATAAGACAGGCTACTTTAAATACATGAAATAATTTATTAAATCATTAATTTATTATGACATTTTCTGATTTTTCTTAAATATACGAAATTGCGGAATTCTCCTGCATCAGTTTCACAAAGTGAAGTCTAAATTCACAATTAATTTGAATTATAGTACTTTTTATTTAATATAGCGTTTTGTACTATATGGGTTTACACAACAATATACGTATGTACATGAGTATATGTACATACATGCCGTACATTGTACATTTGTGATATATACCTTATAGCTTCAAACACAGATACATACCTTATTATTTTATTTACACAATTAAAAAAAAGACGTTTTATTTATTTCCACAATTCTATAAAATTTTAAGTGAATACCCACAGATAACTAGTACTTTCACTTTTTTTTAATTGAAAACCAAAATAACAAATTTGAAAACAATTTATATTTAATATATCTATAAATGTAGATATATATATAGAGAGAGAGAATCGACGATTGACTAGTACTTTACTAGCAAATTGCATTTATATTCTTTACTTTTATAGCTATGTTTTTGTGTTGCACCTTTTATATATATTTGTCCGAATATATACTTATAGGTTTATCCTATTTAATTTTGCTTTTAATATTAGATCAATAAAAATATGCAAGAACATTTTATTTTAACAAAATAAAATTTCTCTTTTGTTAATAAATAATTTATTTCTTTTATTTTGAAAACTAATCATTATATCTTATATTACTGCTTGAAAAATTTCATAAATTGCACAAAACCTTTTTTGTACAAAATAATAACTTTATACTCAAAAACTTGATTGTAATAATACAGCACTATAGAATTCTATTTGACTAGTTTTAAGAATCACTAGATTTTAATCACTTGTGAATTATTGGTTATTCATAGGAAAAGCTGCATAATATTTGAATAAAAGAATTACATAAAGTTATCAATAAAATATGTTACTCAATTTACAATAAAAATACTCTCTACTCCCCAAAATATTGTCTAAATCTTGAAGTATAAGTTATTTGGACACTCATTATATATTTTTAACATATTTGTAATTAGTTGATAAAACGAAAAAAAATAACTAAGTATGAAATTATTAGAATATTAAAATAAAGCTATAATATACTAATACCCTTAAATAAAAAATGCAGCTTATAACCGATGATCTAACATTGCTCATTTCAATTTCATTTTTATTTCTGCTTGTATGGAATAATATTAAAGATCGTGATCAACTTAATAAGTTTTTTGCAACTTATGATCACAGTTTTTAACGACTCAGTATTGCACGACTTTAGTGTAATAAAAAGAAACTTTGAAAACATATCAATTATAATGCCTATTATCAATAGATATACTAAATACCCAGTGCGTTTAAATCATTAATTAATGTGATACACAAACAATCTGGACGATGTTACTAAAAAATTGTTGCATTCTGTTGATTCCTGTAGTGGGCTTTTAAAGACTAGCATACTCGCCCGGATTAATAATTATTTCAAAATTATCTTCTATAAGATAAATATTTGCTTCCTTTGCAATTTAAACTGTAAATAAGATATACTGATCAAAGTTGTAACTATTATTATACGTATGAATTTGTGTTTAGCATCAGGCATAACTTTTTGTTTGAGTGCTTTACATTGTATGTAAAATTGCTAAATATAATCCGCATTGGTACATATGTAGTTCTAGCATTATTAGTATAATTTACATCTGTATATACGCGAGCGCGCGCGCATGATGTATGTGTATCATGTATAATTTAACACCCAAAGGTATTACATGATCAAAGTTATAACAAAGCATTGTTTTTGCAGTCCTCAAACACATCTTAACACATCATATTTTATGCAATTTAAACTTCAAAATAAATTTTCAGTGTACAAACAGTATATTTCATACTATTTCTAAAATATATTTTTTTGAAAGTTTTGTCAACGTTTCTGACAAAATTAAATATCATTTAATAATATAATTTGGATTATATAAAATAAATAAATAAATATTATTTTTTTGCAGAAAAAATGAAAAGTTAGAATCACCAAACAGTTATTTATTGTAATAAATTAGATGTAATATAAAATATAACTGTCAAGTTATATTGTATTAAAGAATTTCATAATTAAAAAGATATAATTTCTAATCATCGTCTTTTAAGTATTTCGATTTCTTATACTGAATGTACACTGAAAATAAAAGTATTTACAATTACGCTCAGCCTACTGCAATTTGTAAATTATACGTCCTAAAAATTAAAAAATGTATCATGTCATAAATAACGATAATTTAATTGAAAATGTGATTTTAAAACAATATTTTACGCGATCACATACCAAAGTAATATAGTGCTGTGCTTCTCTTATAAAATAACAATGAATATCCGTTCCTTTCAGCAAAGTCTTTAAGTTCTAATGAGCATCTCGGATTACTATGAAGGCTGTATTCTTCCAAGAAAGTATGACACTCCCATTTGGTTGTGGTTGAATTGTCTTGATTGTAATATAAGCAGACTTGGGAAATTCTGAACACTAATTCTCACGATTCTCTGCTAACTACTGTAGCATCTGGTATAGGTCTAAATCTGCGACACCTGAAATGTCAAATACATGTAGATGAATATATAAATAAATACTTATACCGATAAATAAATAAATAAATAAATAAATAAATAAATAAATAAATAAATAAATAAATAAATAAATATATATATATGTATATATTATATACTTCTGAACACGAAATAGTATAATTATATTTGTAATTATCTAGTGATATATATAATAATGAGCTTATCAACTATGTTATACCTAGCATTATTTTCCGCTACATGAGGTGGAAGAGTTGCTGGCGGCGGTGGAGGTTGAGTATTCTGTGGACCACTGCTATCAGAATCATTATCACTGCTTTCTTCTGTTCTTTTACCACCTTCTCCTAATAGATGTGAAGGTACACCTCTAGGGAAGCATCTTGGTAATACTTCAGAATTTGGCCTCATCCTACGTTGTGGTCTTTGAAATCGTAAATTAAGTTGACTGGCATCTGTTACATACTTTTCACTTTGTCTACGACGGCGTAATGCTGGTGTACAACCAGTTAAATTTTCATCTTCTGCCGAACTAGCCGATGTTAAAGGTGACATATTTGGTCTTGCATCAGGTAAAGTAGCACAACGACGAAGTGCAGGTGCCTCCATATGTACTGTCAAGGGTTTACCTTTGATAGCTAAAATTTAGTAGCATTAGTATTGATAGATTTGTATTTAATATTAATTGCAAAAATCAACACATATTTAGTACTAAATAAAGATTTGTTTTCTCTTTCGTAATTAATAGTAAGATGAAATTAGATTATTGGAATGGTAGATAGTATGATAAAAGCATTACAATGTAAGTTTCAAATCATTAGGCCAATGATGTGATAATATAAAATAATATAAGCTAATTTTTTAATTAATAAAAGAAAAATATACCTTTTCAATAGATTGCTTTCTAGTATACAAATATTTTTTTTAAATAACATGTATAAAATTATTAATATTCTAAAATTTTATCAAGTTAATACACTATCATACCTAACATTAAAGAATAGTTTAATTCTTTAAGAATTCTTCTTAAATTTCTTCTCTATTTTTTAATAATACTTAACTATTTTTGCAAGAATATTATTTGAATCTTATTTGCAAAATATTTCCATTTTCTTAGTACAAAAATTTATCTATATAAAAGGAAAATTTATACAGCTATGAATACTTTTACATTGCAAAGTATTATAATCTTATAAATTATCTTTGCACTACAACTCTATGTCTTCATTAAATGTTACTAAAAATATTTAATTTTTTTTCTGATCTATCGTAGATATAGAAATCAAAGATATCGTAATTAAATGTAATTAAATATGAAGAAAACTTTAAACTCATGTACTAATTAATAACACGATATATAAAAAATTGGCATATATCATGAAGAAGCATTTTACTAACTAGTTTCTCTTTCCTTAGTTACAACCATGGGTGCTGGTGATTTTTCTATTTCACTTCCTGTTCCAGTCCTAGTATTTGGTGTGTTAGTTTCAGGAGTTGATTCAGACAATGAACATTTAGGACTCTTCACTGGTATTGGTATTTTACTGTGAATATTATACGTTCTGCAAGGTGTTTCTTTCTCTTTATTGTCCTTATATTCACGCAGTAATGGCACTGAGTTTGGAACAGTGGTTACGGCAGTGGTAGCACCAGACTCTTTATTCTGAATATTGTTAATAGGTACCCGACTTTCATTTGCATCATAATATACTGATGGTTCTTCAGGCCCTGGATTTGGGCTAGCTGGACTACATGCAGTACCATTTGTTAATTTTTCTGTGAATTAAATGAATTAAATAAATTACATTAATTAAGGAATAAAGCTTTTATCAATAAAAAAATGAAGATTAATTTCAGATAATTATTACTATATCTGTAATGTGTAGAAGCAAAAGCTATATTTATATCATTTTCTTCAAAAGTAATAGAAAATTAACACATTTATTGTTCAACTTACTTTGTAATGGTTCTCTATCAGCACTTGTTTGTATTACTGTAGCTCCTCCTGTTGCGTCTACTACTCTAATTTCAAGCTTTCCTGCTACAGCTTCTTCTTCTTCATCACCAGCAGGAGTGCTTGGCACAGTATTATGAGGTGAAAAAGCAACAGCGGGTACACTAGCTCTCCTTGGTGGTGGATTTTGTCTTGGTTCATCATATCTTGTAGCAATGTTTCTCATAACATCTACTTCATAAAACAAGTCATCAAATGCAGCTTGTTGAACCTGTTAAAAGGACGCGTACATTAGAATATTGTATAACTATTAGTACAAAAATGATATCACATAGAGATGCGATTCTATTTTATTGCTTCTTCAAATGTATTATATAATGTAATATACAATTATACATACCAATGGAGCTTCAAGATGGTTACGAACGTGTGATGCTAATGTAGGAACGCTCCAAGCACGTGGAAGAGCTCCTTGGAGTTCTGGATATTTTTCTATACCAGCAATATTTAAACATCTATGTGGAACTACCGGACGTGGAGAATCTTCACTTATGCGTGATAAAGCTGTTGGTACTACCACATGCTGTTGTATTGTATTTGATGAACTACTTGGATGTGGACCTGCTGCTTTTGTATCAGTTGGTACTGGTATTGAAGTTGTTGTAGTATTAGCTTCATTAGCTGTCTGGATAAACAAAACGTATATAAAAAAAAATGAACATAAGTTAAAAAGAAAAAATGTTATTACATGTAATATTTCCCATAAAATTCGTATAATTATATTAAAATATTTGTTGCAAAAACAATATCAAATTTCAGACTAATTATTTTAGTACTATAATCATAGCTTATTATACACCCATACATATTTATATTTTATAAATGTAATTAATACTTTGCTCCTATTATATTTTATTAGTAAGCACAGTAGAACACATGCAATAAACTTACATTAAAAATTGTATACTTTATCCCACTACTTTATACACATAAGAACACCTTTCTTGATATTGTATTTTTTTATTACATTATCGTATTTTTTTAATTTGGAACAAAGTTTTAAAGAACATTGCAACAAAATAGTAAAATGTTTTGTGTACTATCATCTTCTAGGAGAAGGTAAATGGATCATATATAGAATAAATTATAAATGTATATTAATGCATGACCATAGGTGTTCTATTTGCATGGATTAATCAAATGAAACACCCTATATATATTTTTTAATACAGGTCATGCATTAAAATGTATTTTTCTATGATATAGCGTACACTTGCGTTATTAATCTTGATATACATGTAACTCTAATCCAAAGAAATGAAATTATTAACATATACGTAAAAGGAGAAGCTATAGCATTTTGAACTCAAAATGACGGTAATCAAGAACTTGATTTGGCAGTACAGCAGGTGTCAAGCGAGGATGTTGATATAGGGCAGACATGGCTAGAATATAACAGATACTTCCATCAATTATAGAAATTGTATTGTTTAAAAAATTGAAAGATAATATCTGATGTAAATATAAAACACGCGAACATGTAAGCCGCACTAATAAAAAAAATGATATCCACATATATAAAGTCTAAATAAAATTTCTGTGAGTAAATGTATTCTATTCGCGTCTGACCTTCTGAACAAAATAATAGATCTAATACTCACCTGTGGAACCAGAGATGGTAGATTCGTACCCTTATGCTCAGGACTTTGTAAATTTTCACCTTTCCATTCATTATCTGTTTCTTCAGAATCATCGAATTGTGATTTCCATTGTGAAGCTAATGTTAATCCACCACCACCTTTTGTCACTTGTTGTAAGGCTGACACATTGTCGTCATCTATCTGCGCAAACTGCGTAATGGAGCAATCCCGTACAGTAGCACGTCCTGCTCTTCCTTGCTGTCGCCCATCCGTTCTTCTTCTTGGTTCCCGTCGTAATGGTTCCCTCTGTTCAGTAACCTGCTAATCATATATAAGATAGCAGGGGTACCTGCTTACAAAATAAAGAAATACTTCAAGTGCAGAGACTGAAAAAAAGGTTAATACTAAAGTGTTTTACTACCATGGAAATGCTTTAATGTGATGCATATAAATAATTAATTTTTTTTATAGTTATTGTATAGAAATACATGTAATGAAAATAATATACATAAAGACACATATAAAACGTCATGCTGTATACATACGGGACTCTGATTTCCTATGTATTTTGTATTAGTCACATCATATGAGCAATAAGATGCATCCACTTCAGTTTGTACACGTGGACTTGGTGGTTCACCAGAAGTTTTTTCTGGAGCAGTTGCAACACGCAAACGAGCAAATGTTGCGCCACTTGCAGATTTTCTTAATGGAGTTACTGCATTTGACATCACTTTAGAACGAGGAACTTCAGAAGCTGAACAAGCAGACGCCATTAATGCATCACCTTCATTGTCCAATTGCTTTTCTACTGTTGCGGCAGGAGTTTGTGGTTCTACTGCCATTGATAAAGCACGCCTTTTTTTCGGAGAACCTAAAGAAAAGAAAATTATGTTATAATAATAATAAAATAATTTAAACTATCACAAGTATACAAAAAAGATTTACCTTGAACTACAGGAAGAATTGCAGTATTTTGTGTACCAGGCTGAGTGTTATCTGTTGTAGGTATTGTTGCATTACAATTTTTATCTCGACCATGATTACTAATAGCCGATGCAAATGGTACTGGAGAACTTTCAACTTCACGTTGCCTGTTCCTTCTACATACACTTTCATAATCCATCAGTGCCTTTCAAGGATATCATTGCATATATATTATTATTAAAATTAATATTAAGAACACATGAATATTAAAGTATGAGATTGAGTATACTAGATTATTCATTGTTTGTGCTTGGCTATTTAGGCTCTATTTGTTTAATAAATTTGATAAAAAATAAAAAAAATTAATCTTCCCAAACGAGAGTAAGTGTTTCATACTGTTCTTTTTTTAATTATACTAGTCTCTAATATATGAACATATGTATATATGAAACAGGCATAATTTTAGAATTCTACATTTTCTGTTATATTACTAGTAATACTATATTAATTTTGGTCTTATTATAAACTGTAAAAATAATTTTAACTACATTTCTTACATCTAACTCTTTTCGGTTGTCTGGTTCAACATTTTCTTGATTGTTTGTATCTACAGTTGGTATGGTTGGAGGCTGATTAATAGCAGTTGCTGTTGTAAGTGCAGGAGGAACAGTAACTGTAGGTAATGATCTGGTAGTTGATAAACCTTCATTAGCTATCAATGGTCTTTCCCAATCATAAGGATCATTTGGTTTCACACATCTACGTTTCATGCATCGTTCAAACAAACCAGCTAACATTGCATAATCTGGTTCATCTGCATATCCCAGACTCTATAAAATATGATTGTATTAATTTTATTTTGTATTATGATATTTATATTTCTATTTACTATTATAAAGACTTTTTAATGAATGTTGTTTGTAAAAAAAATATTACATTTATATGTTTAAAAATCCTAACATTTATAAATAAGTTTTATATATACATCTATTAAATAATAATTTTGTAGCGCTGGAATACTATTACATATATAGAGATAAAGGTAAGAGATAAGCAGATCTACCTTTTCAATAAATATATTTAATTTGAAAAAGGCATACCTGAATATGTTCCAAAAACAGGCGAAGGTCAGATGGAAGATGCTTCAAAAGTAAGCGATGGTCATACTTTTCTTTCATAAAACCTACCTATAAAACATATAACACTGTATGACTATTAATTTTAAAAAGACTTATGTAGGATGTATGTATATCTTGTATTATGAGTATAAAATTTGAGTATCAACTAACTTGTTCTTTGTCTTTTATTTTACGCCATGGTAGTTGACCATTAACGAATTCTACAAGCATGTAAAACAAAGACCACAAATCGTCATGTCGTCCCATTTCTTTGTTCTTATGTGCATTAACAGATGCATACCGGACGGTTCCTCTAAACCCTGCAGCAGCACGGGGTGGTCTAACTTCACCAGTACCTGTTGTAAACTGGCGGGCTAGACCAAAATCTAACATATATACCAACCTAGCATTGTATGATTGGCGTCCAATAGAAAAATTTGACTGTAAACATAAATGTAATAAATAATTGCCTTAACAAGAATTCAGGAGACTAAAAAACTACATGCGGATGTAAAGGTAGGAAAATAAGTAAATTAAATATTAAGAATATTAAAGACACTTACAGGTTTAATATCTCTATGAAGAAAGCCTACTTGATGTATACTTTCTATTGCTTTCAGAATTTGAAGACCTAGTCGTAAAGTAGTTGATAATGAAAAAGCACCTCTTGGCTGTGCTCGTCTTAATTCAGCTAAATTTTTTCCTTGCAATTGCATTACAACATAATTAAATCGATCGTTACGACCACAGCCTATAAATCTGCAAACATGTTCTTTACCTGAAACAGAGCAATATATGTATTAAAAAATATTTTTATTTTATATTTGATTCAAATCTGTATTGTGAAGATTCATTGATACAATCAATATAACAATACAGCCACAGAAATATCTCAGAAACACATTTTTTTATAAGTAAGCATATAAATATTGAAGGAATATAGAAGGGTATTCTATACTGACCCTGCAATTTTTTCAATACAGCAACTTCCATTTTAAGGACCTGTTTAGGCTGACGTGCGGATTCCACTTTAAGAGCAACCTGCTCTTTTGACATTAAATCTAGGCCTTCGTATATTTCACCAAATCCGCCACCCCCTATTTTTTTAACCTATAGTATACATATATATATATATATTACACCTTAGTCTGTACGCTATATCAAACTATTTAGAAAAGACTACAGAGGTATAGCCTTTTAAGTGTTCTTTTTATTGGTATTTGTAAAAGAGATAAAACTTAAAAACTAGATTCTGGAATTGGAAAGTGGATCAACTCAAAAACATAATGCAGTTCATAAAGTACTATTTTTTAAAAAGTTTATTTAAACAAAACAGATTTATTTCTTAATCAATCTACAGTTAATAAGATTCAAGAAAAAAATGTGCAAAGTTTACGTTCTCTAAAGTCAAGAGAACGCGTTAAGGCGAAAAATGATAAAAAAAGAGAACAAAAGAGAGAACAAATAATTCGCATTCTTACCACTTTCCATCGTTCTTTGACCACATGGCCAGGTTGTAATAAATCCTCGCTCGTCATAGTTATATTATTGTTTTGATCCGTACTTTCGTCGCCTACATTCCTCAGCACTAAATTTTCAAGATGATTAGGATGCCTGGAAAACGGAACCAACCCTTTACTTGAAGTGTCATTATGACGAAGGGTGGTTTATTCGTATGATCGCGACATCTTCAATGACGATGCCTAGATGATGGCCCGAATTACGGGCTATCAACGCAAGCGAAAAAGGATCGACACACCCCGAGAAAGAATCTCGCGACGAGATCTTTAACCTAACTCTAGCGCGGGTAATAGAAAATTGGTCAATACGCGCCCTGTGCTAGGCAGCCATAATTGCGTGCAAGCGAAGGGTGCAGCTAGAGCACAAGGGGAAGGGGACGACGGCGGTACCTCTTCCTAGCTTTTCCTTCAACCCTCCCTTCGTCCCGCCACCTACTTCATAGCCTAACCCGCCGTCTACCCCACCGTGTCGTCAGCCCTCTATACACCCGTTCCCTCTCTCTCTCTTCTTTTCTTTCTCTTTCCCTCTACCCTCTCTAGCTCCCGTCGTCGTACAGCGTTTGCTGTCGCCTTCCTTTCTTGGCTTCTCTCTCTTTCTCTCTTCGTTCTTCCCCTATACCTGTCTCTCTTTCCTATCTCTCTCTATCTCTTTCTTTTCTTCTTTTTCTTATCGTTTCAAACGTAATTCTTGCCACAAAATGATGTTTTCGCGGTCTTCTTTTTCGATAAAAGAAAAATTTCTCGTAGAGAACCAATTCTTCTTCATTGTCGTTGGAAGAGGGAAGCACACGTTCCCACGATAATGCCCTCTCAACGCTATTACTACTACTTTGTTACCACCGTAGACAAGACGACATTAATATATGATCGAATTTTCAATGTATCCCGAAGACTCGCCCCCCCCTTCGAGAATCCTATGCCTTTTTCTCGAACCCCACTTGCACACACGAGAAAGAACTGATCCAAATATACAATGACACTTTATTTTTACTAACAGTGTCGTCTGCTACGAGCGCCGCCGACACGGCGTTCCTCCGCGAGTCGGAGGACTTCTGCCGTGCGATCGAGCGCTGAACGCACCTCTCCTTACGATCGCGCACTTCTCTCTTGCATTTTCCCCTCGCATCCCTTACCCCTTTCGTCGCTTTCCAATAAAGAGTCAAAGTCCCTCGAAACGTCATTCGCTTGTTCTCCTTCCATTTTCTTTTTCTATGCAGAATATCAAAATAAGAAATAATAATATTAACGAGAAACAATAATTAATTGAATGAAGGTCTGAGCGAAAAAGTGAGCGCACGCAAATGAAACAGCCATTTTTCGATTTTACCATTCCGCATCGCGCCGAAGACCGTGTTATTCGTAATGACCACGAGATAGCACTTGGCTCGCTCGATCGATGAATCTTTCTCTCTTTTCCGAGACCTATGAAACGCCGCGCCGTTTTTATTATATTTTGTTCTTCGATTTCTCTTTTTCACCGTCCCTTTTCTGTCGCACGCTACTCTGAACCAACCCCTCTTCTCCGAGTCTCCCTTAACTAACAACTCGTCCAAGTGCTGTTCTTTTAGCGCCTTTGAGAGTAGCGCACACGCAACAGTATACAGTATACATATAACGCCTATCGTATGCGCCTATCGAATGCACTTATCGAATGTGCCTGCACAATACGTCATGCGACGCGACAGGGTAATGCGTAAGGATACGCGCAATATCATCGTCTAAATGATCCTTTTTTCTTTTTTTTTTTTTTTCTTTCGAAATTTTTACACATCTTTTCGTATTTGCACACGAAACGATTCAGTTCTAATATATCTTTTGATCTTTTTATTTTCTTTTTCACGCACGCTTGATGTATTTTAAGAATTTTGTCTCGACAAACATTCGATTTAGAAATTCGATTATTTGAATCAATTTAAATTTTAGCTCGATTCAATGAGTGATAGTTTAAAATGATGTTTATGTTTGCGATCTTACAAATATTTTTCTATGTATAATAATAATAATTTATAAAGAACTCAAGATTGTACTCAATTTTTTTTAACAAATTTTCTATATATATATCCGAATGCGTCAATAAGATGATCTCGATTTAAAGATAGTCGGTCGTACCTATATATGAAAAGAATTATTCATTGAACAAAAATGATAGGAGAGAGCAATACAAATGAAATATATAAGTTAGCGTTTTGTATCACGAGCTTACGTAAAGAAATTAAGCGAGTAGTTTTACTAGCCAATCGCATACCGATAAACTGAGTTGGTCGATTGAAACTGCACTGCTGCACATACCGAACTTGCATACAAACGTGTTTATTCTAGCTTTTAGCGTACATGCATGCACACCTAAAACTCACACAACCATGTGCACATATGTATCGGTCATCTCAAGCATGCGTGATTCGCACAAACGCTCGTAGGTGAATGTCATGCTCAAGGTAAAGATCGTCGTACAACTGGCTTACTTTCGCTTTTAAAATTTCTTTTAAATAAAATAAGAACTTCTAATTAGTTTAGTTCTGATAATATTAAAGATAATTACGAGATAGTTATACGCAAAGAAATATTACTTAATGAACTTAAATCGTACGTATTTATAATTGAAAACTTCCCTATATTTCTTTTACCCTTTTAATCAATGATTTTGAAAATATCGCATAAATATTCTTTCGTGCTACTATTAATAAAGCATAAAATACTGAAAAAAATTATAAAATGTTTCTAATATTGTTTTCAAATATTTTTTTTTATATCATGATTTTTAATACATCATAATATTGTAAAGTATTGAAAAGTAACTATCGATATTGTTTGTTTCAAATATTACTTGTATTCTGTCTATTTTTCTTATATTATATTCAAAATCTAATATCATATTCTAAATATGATTTGATGAATGAAAATAAAAATTAAAAGAGTGTATAAGAACATCTATTTTTTTTCCGCAATTCGACAAATTCGATAAAGATCGAAGGAACTTACTGTAAGACTATGAAATTTTGACCGCTATTCTACCGGTTCCCTTCACCAGAGGGCATAATTTAAGTTTAAACATCTATTTTTAAACGGCCCCACTCGGTGTGTGATACAGCAGGCAACATCGTTCTCTCCGACACAGCACTTTTTCGAAGATTTTTCGTTGAACTTTTTTATTTTGGAGTAACCATAGAGCATAAATAACTACGCGGTCACTCTTCGTTTCGTGCACAATTGACTCCCCGAATGATAGAGTATCTAGGACCGATGTTACAATTATTTAGCTGACATAACCAGTTCGATGTACTCACTTATCGACAAAAAGAACTTTCGATATCAATCGATACGAAATGTTAAGACTGGAATCCGATCATCACGATAAATCTTTCGATCGAATTTATATGGTATCGCGTTGGCGAGATATCAAGTTTCAATATCGAATATTTGCCTCGAAGTTGAGGCCAAATAAAAGTGTATATAATTACTGAAAATCGTAGGCGTTCATCTCGTTACTTATTATCAACTACATACTAGACATTTATAGTGGATAATATTCCTCAAGGATTCATAATAGCATCGATTTTTCGAATAATTATGTCGTTATTTATCGTGTAGTCGGTAAAAGGAATACATTTCGTACGTCCCACGGCTTTCTTATAAAATAAATGAAAACAGAAGGAAACAACATTAAGTTTAAGTTATTTTACAAAGCAAGGCATTGCTCAGTAAAGAAGCAGCTATATAATATATAGTGTCCCTTATTTGATTCGTTGTATCAAAATATATTCTCATTAGATATAATAAAATTACATAAAATTATCTTCAATTTTTTCGTATCTATAATAAAAAACTGATTTGTTTTATTACATTTTAAGAGAAAAGTTTGGATAAAATGATTATTTATTAAATGATCGCAGGCTCATCTGTAACGAAGAGATCTTAAAGATCGAAATAATTGAAAGAATATTTTTTCTCGTGTGATCGATCCTTAAAAAAGCTTACGGTAAAAAGGAAAAATCGTGTATCGTGATAACACGTACCACTTCATGATTTCGAAGTATAGTGACCAAAAAGAAGAATAGAAGTAGTTTTTGGTCGGTTTAGGATTCGTTGATGAGATCCAGAAAGAATGGACCAATGACGTACGTTGGAAGAACGATTATTCAATGTTTAAGAGGCTGTGATCGAGAACTACCGTATAAGCGTGATAATCGAAATGAAGAAGAGATGAACGATCCTTCGTGCTGTATTCGCACGGAACGATTAACGCAACCGATTTCACGTTTAAAGGCGTTAACGAAGTAAGTGCCTCCTCTAGCAGACAGAATTTCGTTCCCGGCACTCGTTAGTACTCGGCGCTCGGCACTCGACTTCGAGAGGCCGAGCCAAACCCAGCTCGTCGAGGCGAGTTTCACTGGCATTGGACCGACACCGTCGTCGCGATCCCTTTTTTCCAACCCCTTCCTCCTGCATGTACCACTCTTCTTCTTTCCTTCCCCGGTATTGCACCGTCTTTTCGTACAAATTTAAGAAAGAAGGAATCCATTAGAGATGAAAAACTAACATCGATTAAATCTCTAATAGATTTTGAACGATTGTTCTATATCGATTTTTTCCTACGCATTTACAATATCACTTATTTAATTCACTCTCTTTTCTACCAAGAAATCATTTAATAATGTGAAAATTTTAAAAAAAAAAAAACCTTCAAGAAATTAAAGGCGGTCGCACTATTTTCGATTCGCAAAACATTGTACTAATTTTCCTTAGTCGGGAAATGCATTCTGCACCATTGATTTTTGCCTTCGTTTTGGCACCATTAATACGGATATAATTATGCGTTCAAATACAACTATACGACAATAGACACAAGCAGATCGAAATATTAGTCGTGAAACAGGTGAAATAATCCATTTGAAATTATCAGAAACATTTAATTTACTTTCTTAAATTAATTACACTATTATTATTCATGCTATTATAATGATAGAGTTCATGTAATATTTTTCATTATTCACGAACGTTACTTTACAAATCTGCAAGTGTGCATTCTCTTAGATATACTTCTATATTCAAGTATGATCTTTTCTTTATTCATGATGCCTGACAATTCTTGATGCCAAATACGAAAGTTCATCAAGATCTCTTCTAAGACGTTCTGTCGTAAACCAACACAAATCAATGTAGTCTCGTTGGACAGTGTTCAATACAAATTTTAATATGCTCCTTTAAATGTACTCTTAAGTATACTCTTTAAGAAAGTATATCTTGGAACATTATAAGCGAGCCGCCTCCGCGTTCAGAAAAGTTGAGCTATTTTGGTTGGAATTAGAGCTTAGTCGTCGTGGTTTATTCGTTTTAAGAGCTTCAGCATCGGCGGTCAGAGAGGTCGCAATGCTTAGACGAAAAAGGGTCAGGTGACCATCGAGCAGGCTGAAAAAGTCACCATTCATGATCAACGAAGAAAGAAATGAAGGGGAGAAATCTTTTCTCGTCTTATTTATGATAACTACTCCGAACATTGACATTCGATTTGGCAGTCGATCAACGGAGCTTTATAGTAGAGAAAGAGAAATGGTTCATTGACATACATCGATACCATGACACATAGTTCCACAGTCGTGAAAATTATTTATTTTGAAAGAACGAATATCTAAGATAGGGTGACAATATTGCGTGACTGTATTTTCAAGAAGTAATCGAAATTGTTGAACGAGCCATATTCTGTTTTCAGGACACGATCAATAAATCATAAACCAGTAAATTTCGTTAAATTTTTCAATGTTAAAATTTCAAACATTAATCTTTGTCCTTTGCATCAATAACAGCTGTATATAAATCCAAAAATAAACACATTCTACTTCCGCAGATATTGTAAGATTGTCTATCTTTATTTCTTGGCTAACAGTGATCTAAGTAGCGCACAAAAATCATGCATGCGTTTTATTAAAGAGCAATATTTTTAGCAGGACACTTTTCTCGGTGGTGTTGATATATTAACCTAGTTTAGTTTAGTTCAATATCTTAGAAAAAAGTATTTTCTCTATTCTGAATAAGTGAAAAATGAAATTTATTAAAATAGAATAATTACAATAATATAATATTACACAATTATTATTTGGAAAATATCCTTTCAGTTAGGACCTTATATCGCATGAAAATCTAAAAGAGAAAAGAAAGATGTTCGAATGACTTTTCTTTTTTTTTGTGATTTTTGGAAGAAATGCTGCATGTTTGAATTCCAACTTTGAAGACAAACAAAGATGTAGACTGTGCCAGGATCAAGAATAACTGTTGTCAAACGAAATTCCAGGATACTAGACGTCGATTTGATATTTCCTCGGAAACGTAGCTATCTACAACTGCATTGCTGTAATTTTAAAACAAAATTTCTGCAAATCGTTATTTATGTTTATAACGTGTCGTTAAACTTGCAACAAGTATGATTCGTCTGTAAGAAGTCAGAATATGTTAATATAATTACAAATCGTAAATGAAGAGAATATTGTTTTAAATGATACGTTTAGATAGCGTAATTATGATCTTATTATTTTTTATAACACGAAAGATATATCCGATCTTTTTCATGATCAAATTCGATTTCGTCTTTGTTCTGTTGTAATAAATTTAAATTCAATGATAAATTTAGTGCACGAAATTACTAAAGATATTTAATGGATATATTTATTAAAGCATATTATACATAAGTATGTAAAGATTCGAAAAATATTTAAAAATTTAACTGTTTTATTATTTTCTATCTCATTAAATTTTATCATTAAATTTTCCTTTATGCGGATCCAACAAGAATTTTCAATAATAAATCTATTAGAAAAGAATTTATTTTTCGTTAAGTGATGTCTGCAGTAAAATCGGTGCAGTTAGCATTGCAGAGACATTGCGGGTGTGACACAGTAATGTAAAGTATACAGAATTGCTAACAAATATAGGATTTACATTTATTTGTTTCTTGATAATGTAGAAATAGTTTTAATAATCGAGAAAATATTTAGGAAAACTGCTACATAAAAAACATTATTATTATTATTATTTAAATTTATGGTTATTAAAAGATAAACAATGCTAATATGTTAATATAAATGATCAAAAGATTGATTGCTCTTCTAATTCGATACTGCAATTAATTAATCTGGTTCAGTTGGATGACTTTCAGATCGATCACTGATGCAATTCAAAAGAATCCACATGGGTAATATCGTTGTAGTTCATGTATTATATATTAGAAAAGATTTCTTAATTTTCTTTAAAATTAGATCAATTATAATGATACTCAATAGATAATACGATATCAACAGTGGATTATTTCAAATTCATTAGAATCAATTAGAAAGTAAAAGTATTCATATGCAGGTTGTTCCAAATCGAACCGTCGCGCCCTTCTATGTAAACTGTATTAAAAAAATTTGTAATTTATTGAATGAAATACCATATTGTATTACTGGAAAATATTTTCTCATTTTTGTTATATATTTTAATAATATAGATACTTTATTCATTTCTATTTAATAATCGTAAAATAATGAAACGTGTCATTGAGAGATTCTATCATGCATAACACACGACATGCGCGCGATTCAAAAACTTGTAGGATGTCGCTACGCTCGGCGACCTTTCTTTGACTTTGTTGAACGTGTCAGTCATTATACGAGATACTCAACAGCATCTGAAGGTATCGTTGCATGTTATTTTGTCAAATTATCTACAAGTGATTTGAACTTAAGGATAACTAAAGTTGAAAAGAAAGGAATAAAAACAGAAGACGTAAGAATGGCATTAAACAAACTCAGCATAGATAAGGTGGATCTCGCCGACAAAAGGGTTCTTATGCGGTATATATTATAGTTTTATCATATTTCTATGATTATACACACATATATATCTATATATATATGTATATGTATGTTAAATTAAAAAAAGTAAATTAAATAAAAATAAGTATGTTAAATTAAAAAAATTTATTTAGATTTACTCGTTTATAGAATATAAGATATGTATTATTAAATATTTGTATTTTTTTTTTGGAAGAGGTTAAGAAAATGACAGTTATGATTGATAATATGTATATATAACCTCTGTTTTAAATGAATCTGTTTACTTAAAACTTAAATTTTTTTAATATTAATATCTATAGAATTAGAATCATTAGTAATAACTTAATGTTTTATAGAGTGGATTTCAATGTACCACTTAAAGAAGGAAAAATAACAAACAATCAAAGAATCGTTGCTGCTTTAGATTCAATAAAGTATGCACTTGATAAGAAAGCAAAATCGATTGTTTTGATGTCCCACTTGGGCCGTCCAGATGGAAAAAAAGATGCAAAATATACATTAAAACCTGTTGCGGAGGAATTGAAAACACTTCTGGGAAAAGATGTGCAATTTTTGGATGAATGTATTGGCCCTGATGTGGAAGCGGCATGTGCTAATCCAGCAAATGGAACAATTATCTTGTTAGAAAATTTAAGATTTCATATTGAAGAAGAAGGAAAAGGAATTGGTCCAGATGGAAGCAAAGTATATATTTAATTATTAGATGACAAAAATTAAATATCTCTATTTTTTTCATTATATTTAGATGATCTTTATTCATAGGTAAAAGCTGACAAAGATAATGTCACCAAATTTAGAGAGTCTTTGAGAAAGCTAGGGGATGTTTATATAAACGATGCTTTTGGAACTGCCCATCGTGCTCATAGTTCTATGATGGGAGATAATTTTGATGTTAGAGCTAGTGGTTTTCTTCTCAAGAAAGAATTGGAATATTTTGCCAAAGCTTTAGATAATCCAGAACGTCCATTCTTAGCTATCTTAGGAGGAGCAAAAATTACTGATAAAATCCAATTAATTAATAATTTACTAGACAAAGTTAATGAAATGATTATAGGCGGAGGAATGGCTTTTACATTTTTAAAAATTTCAAAGAATATGAAAGTAAGAATTATTTAATATAACTTTATTTAAATTTATTATATGAATTATTTATATCATTTATAGATAGGCAGCTCTTTATTTGATGAAGAAGGTGCAAAAATTGTAAATGATTTATTGGAAAAAGCAAAGAAAAGTAATGTTCAAATTCACTTGCCAGTAGACTTTATAACAGCAGATAAATTCGCAGAAAATGCGGCCGTAGGTGAAGCTACTATAGAAAGTGGTATACCTGATGGTTGGATGGGTTTGGATATTGGACCAAAGTCTAGGGAGTTATTTGCAGGCTAGTTTATTTCTTAATTGTTAAAATCTATATGAATGTCTAAGTACAATAAATGCTAAGTATATACTCTTAATTTTGTAGAACCAATTAAAAGGGCAAAAGTAATAGTATGGAATGGACCAGCTGGAGTGTTTGAGTTTGAAAATTTTAATAAAGGCACAAAGAGTTTAATGGATAATGTTGTAGAAGCTACTGGTCGTGGTACGATTACTATTATAGGTGGTGGTGATACAGCAACTTGTGCTGCTAAATGGAAAACCGAAGACAAAGTGAGTCATGTCAGCACAGGTGGTGGTGCAAGTTTAGAATTACTTGAAGGGAAAGTATTGCCTGGTGTAGCAGCACTCTCTCCATCTTGAAGTATTATTGGCAAAAAGATATGAATATATGTATTAGTTCCAGTTGAAATTATATATTGCTTAATGTATGTATTCTCATACAAAGACAACTAGAATTATTGAATATTCAGAAGTTTATTTTCTCATGTTTCATAGGACAAAAATATATCATAATTTATCTGAACAAATATTTGATTGGCTATCACATGTAAAATGTTATTACTATCCTAATAAAAATAAAATGTTTACAGGAAAATTTCTTAATTATTTAGAGAAAGAAAATCTATGCATATAAGTGCATATTACTGCATCTGATTTAATGTTAATAAGTGCAAAAAACAAACAATATTTTTTCCATAAATTTATTTTATGTAAAACCAAAACAAAACAGTCTTCATTCATATATACCATTAGCGTTTATATAAATTATTGTGTATAATAATATACAATTGATACAAAATATGTACCTTCATTTTTCTAAAAAAAATATTAACCATATTAAAAAATTTGTTTTCATTCTCCTAAGAATAGAATGTTTCTAACATTATATGAACATGTTACTGACATATTACATAATGTAAATTTAAATATTTCCAATTCTGACTGCAATCGTATTTAAATCGATAAAACGGATATATTATTTATATAGAAAAATCTACAATGCTATTGTATTTACATAATACAACAATTTTGTGGGAGTTCTACTCCAGGAGGTAATGGTGGAATAACAGGATTACCCTCAGAGTCAAATTGTAAAAGAGCTGGATGTTCTCCAATAAGCTCTTCAGGAGGTTGACCATAAGTTTGCATATCTTGCATAAATGTTAATATCATTTCGAAACGTCCTTTTTTAACTTCTTCTGTATCAGTATCCTTTTCTTTTTCTAATTCATTACAAATCTTAAAATATATAAATTTCAAATTAATTCTTATTTTTTGTTTTTAGTATTATATATTTTTAGTTATAAATAACAAACCTTTTGCATTACTTCTAATTGTTTTGTATATCTTTGTAAATCAGATGAGGGCAATGTAGCTCTTTTTTGTTCTAACCATTCAGGATATTTATCTACTAGTTCTTTTAATGATGGATACAATATTTCTTTGGATAAAAGAGATTGCATCATGCCTTGCATAAATGGTAATATATCCCCTGCACCTTCTTCTAAATTCATTTGCCCAAACATTGAGACAAGATCTGGTTCATTCTAAAATATAATTAAATTTAATTTCATGTTATAATTATTTGTTAAGGATTTTCTAAATTACCTGCAAATTTTCTGATGTAACGGATAAATCTTTTAAAGCTTGAGCAATAGCTGATTGAAAATCAGCACTTGTAGGTTCACCATCTGTAGTTTCTCCATCAACTATAGCATTAGCAACTGTCTGAGCCATTTTTTGAAACGAAACTCCTAATTCGCTTTCTGATCCTATTTGAAAAATCAAAAAGTAATATTTTTTTCAAAATATGTATATATAATTACCATTCTGCATTAAATTCTGAAAATTTTTTTCAAATTGATCCGCAGCATGCTTAATAAAATCTTCTGTCCATAGATTATCAATATCTGCAGATGTTTCCTCTGTATTATTCACTGGCACAGTTTTTGATGCTGTACCATCATCATCTTTCACATCTAATGTAGAGCTTTTATTAAAATCCTCCAAAGCACCTAAGATATAGTAAATATCAATATAAAATTATTATAAAACTTAATTTAACATAAATATTTTATAATATATTAGGCTGCTAATATTTATTATTTAATGTTTATACTTTTTATTAATTTAAATAAATATTATTGGGAAAAGTAATAAATATTTAAGTATTACATAATCACAAAGAAATATATTTTCAATTCAATATTCGTATAATTACTTTAGCTGTTTAATTTTGCTTTTAAAGTCTCCTATGTGTATATAGTAATAATATTTTGAACAATATTTCACGAAAATACAAAATATAAAAAATGACATTTCATAAATATGATTGTTCAAAGGTTAGAATGTTAAATTCCAATTTATGATTAAAATAAAATGATTTACTCACTATCTAATAAATCATTTAACTCCGAATCTTCTATTTGTTCGTCCGATTTTTTGTTGTCAGACATCACTGCTTGTAATCAAACGTAATACTCCAATTTTGTGTAGTTTAAAAAGAATCTATGTATATCTAAAGTCATGAATGGTATGAGTGAGAGGAGGAATACCAAGTTTCCATTTTTATCAGTCATACTTATCCCTATAGAAATTATCATTATTTTATAATGAAAAATATAAATGAATAATAAAGAATGAAAATGATCTGTTAAAAAAATAACTGATTCTTAATTTATATTCCATTTTTTAACATCAAATATTCATTATATGAAATTATTATAGAATAAAAAAAATTTACTATGTGGGGAACTTTTTAATTTTCTCTCTTTATCTCAAATCATCTTCAGCTTCATTATTTACAAATAATTATACAATGAGACAGCTATCGTCATTGGCTTATTACTTGTTTCTAAATATATCATTGGTTTGACATCCTCTCACTTACAAACATTATTGAATATATTAATATTTTTCTTTGAGAATGGAACCGGAGGGATATTATAAATTACGGAAAGGAAAATTTAGTTGCATAAAGAGGGAATGACAAATTAATAGCCGCAGGATATATAAGTATATATTATGCATTACTATGCATTAAATTATATTAACTACGCATGAACATATATTTAAGAGTATCACTATTTAAAATGACTTATGATTAAATTAGCACAATCTAACGATAAAAATCGAGTATTTAAAAAATATGTAGTCACAATGTACACGTATTACTTTAAACGTAATCCAAAAATGTGTACAAGTTATACAGAAATGTAATATATTTAATAATTTATCATTTTTTGTTTATATATAATAAATTAGAATAAAAGAAATTCAAGCATTTAAGCGGTATTCTAGATGCATTGTCTTTGTTATCCTTGTTATTAAATTGTCTTTACAATCATAATTTGATGTAATACAATTGGAAATATATTCCATTATCTTTCTTCAACAATATCATTATCACAAAATATTTTGTTTAATAATTGATGACACATATCTATTTCTTCTTTATCTTCTGGTGTTAATTTTTTTAGACATTGTTCAAGTGTTATTTTTAAACGTAGTTCTGGTCTGCGACATTCTCGTAATGCTGGTAAGAGAGTATTATTTGTTAAACCAGTAAGAATACTTAATAACTGCTCTCTAAAAATATAATAATATATAAAAGTTTATCTTAAAAACAAATATATTAATTTTACGAAAATTTTATTTAAATATATGTATAGTTTAATATTATATTTATAAAAACTGTTATTTTTTACCTTATTTCTGGAGAAATATTATCTGATGCTAATAATCCAGCTACTTGTTCAATTAATCCCATATTAACGAAAGTAATTTTTAAATTATCCGAATTATCTTTGTTACAAAGTGATGAGAGTAAAAAGGCAGATTTTATCTGTAATTTTTTCACTGAACTTTGCATAGCTCTTAAAAAAACAGAATAACCATCGTTTTTATCTATGTATTGTAAAGACATCGGCTGTCCTCTTACTATACCTATATAACATAAATATAAATAGTATTTTTTAGTAGTAAATTCAAATATTCATAATCATATTAAATAAATTTGTTGTACATACATGATACAGCATACAAAGATTTGATTCTTGCAGCTTCTGAAGGATCCTTATCTACCATTTCTAATAATATTGGAAACAATCCACATTCCAAAATTCTTTGTTGACAAAATGGATTATTTTGTGTCAATTCAGCAATTATATCTGCTGTTCTCCACCTGATACTACTGTGAGAAGAATTTAGACATGGACCAAATATTGAAAAGCCACCAATTTTGTAAAAATCATTGGCAATATCAATACTATCCACAAAATCTGCAATTCGCTCAAGAGTTGCATCATATTCAGAGGAGTCATCATCAGCACGAAGATCCACAACATTTGATACAAATTGTATAGCTTTCTGCAATTCTTCTATCACATTTACAGTTAATGAAGATAACGCTTCACTTAAGAACTTTTTCTTCTGTAAAACATATACAAAATGTCAATGATAACTGAAATATTGAAATACACTATACAATAAATATCTAATTACGTGCATACTTCTTCATCTAAAGATTGAAATTGAGGCTCATGTGTTACACCTTCTGCTTGGGACGCTTCGATAGCAAATCGCAGAAGCCCCTGAAGATCAGAAGGTTGCCTTGGCTGTTCTGGCATTAGCTGTGATTGAATAAGATTATTTGAAGTACTCGGCCCTTCTATAGATAATGGTCTTGCACTACTGCTAGGATGACTCTCTCCACTTGTTTTTTCAGAATTTGAAGTAGATCTAAAATAACGATACATTAATTGTTATATGTAATCAAATTTATAATTATATTTTAACAATATAGAAAAGTATTCAATCAGAACTATTTTTAATCAAGTCTGAAGATCGGTTAAATATATACATATATATATATATATATATACACATATTAAACATACTTGTTCATTTTCGTATTTCTTTTTCTTGTATATGAAGCACCCATGAACCAAGAAATTAGTAATTCCTTTAGTACATAATAATAAAGTCCATCAAGTATAAGTACAAAATACCATATATATGTTTTCTTGATACTTCGTACAACTGAAATATCTACTGATCAAATAGTATATACTTTGGTATGAACACAATTCGTTTGATATCGTGCAAAAAACATTCCCGAACATTCTTGAAATATCTACTATAAATTCACTCCATGATCTATAAATTTCTATTAGTTTTTACTAAATATTAAATCTACGATAAGTTTATTCAACTCAGCTGTATAAGTAAATCGAACCTTCACTATTAGATGTCTTTGTGAACACTTTCAAAAAATAGCATCAAAAATATGTTTTTCATACGGGTTTATATGTTGAAATCCTTCCAACTATATGTTCTTAAAGAGAGAGAGAAAGAGAGGGAGAGAAAGAGAGAGAGAGGGAAAGAGAGAGAAAGAGAGAGAAAAACAGAGAGAGAAACTAAACGAAAACGCTTTTTGTATCAATTTAAGCAACGTTTACAAATTTATTTGATCACTTCAAAATCAAAGTTAGAGGCTAGTTTAGAAATATAAAAAATTTTATATTGTATGAAGAAATAAATGTTATATTAATGACATTCATAGAAATATTGTGAATGTAAATATTAATTACCTTATCAAATATATATAATAATCGTTACATGAGTATTCATCAAATTTGCAAAGAGAAGTAACTAGTTTTCGCGCGTAGAATATTAGACATATGAATTATTGTATAACGATATAATTAATAAAACGTTTGATTAATGCAAGATAAAAATGAGCTTAGTGCACTCTATTACGAGGCGTCAAGAGGGGTTTGGTAATTATTAAGAAAATTATATATTATTATAGAAAATAAAAATTAATATATTGTTTTATACGAAAGGTTATATATACATATATATCATGTATTTTTAAAATTGTTTTGTCATGTAAGAAATCATATATTTCTTTTGTATTCTATTTGGAAATAATACTTATTCTTTTTTAAATGCTAGTAAGAAAAAATGAAATTTTCTTTTCAGAATTTATACGTGATTATGACGTAGCGTTATATCGTTTAAAATGCTATCATAATGATGTATATCGTGGAATATCGCCAAGTACAAATGCTCCAGATTATAATCCAGAACCACCAGTTTTTGCTTGCCGTTTTTGTACCAAGGAAAATAATGAACAAATACTTGCCTTAGCAAATGAAGATGGAAAAATAGCTTTACAAGATATAAGTATTAAGGGAAACCATGATAAACCATTAGAAGGAACTCAGGTATTACATTGTTCTTTAATGAAATTTGTATAATTTACTTCTTCTTTTTATAATGCATATATACAAAAATAGTATATGAAAATTGTAAATAATAGAAATATGAGTCTGCTAATTTCTTATTCATTCCAGGCACATTTTAATGCAATTTTTGATATTGCATGGATGCCTGGTGAATTAAAGTTGGTAACAGCGTCAGGAGATCACACGGCAAAATTGTGGGATGTATCCAGATCCGAAATTAAACAAATTGAATATTTTCATGCTCATACACGTAGTGTAAAAACAGCAGTATTTCGTCATCAAGATAAAGGTATAAGAACAATTAATTATAGTAATGTTTTAATATATGTGCTATACATTGAACTTATACTTTCTTCTCAGTTACATTTATATTGAAAAGAACATTTATTTTTCAGCTGTCTTTGCCACAGGAGCTCGTGATGGAAGTATAATGATTTGGGATATAAGAGCAAATCATAGTGATCAGCCTAAAGCAGATAATTGTATATCTAATGCACATAGTAGCATATCTTCAAATAATAATAGACATCGTAAAACTCTCAATCACACGTCTTGTACGCAAAGTATAACCAGTCTTGCTTTTCAAGATGATTTTTCATTATTATCATGTGCTGCTGGGGATGGGTAAGTAACTTAGAGACAATTAAGTCCTAAATAAAAAATAGTATCAGGAATAGAAGGTAATCTCACATTTATATCTTTTTATAATTATAGGGTAATTAAAGTCTGGGATTTAAGAAAAAATTATACTGTTCACAAAAAAGATCCATTGGCTAAACATACAATGAATTATGCAGGAAGTAGTACAAGAAATGGATTTTCTTCATTGTTAGTATGTCCAGCTAGAATTACATTGTATGCTAGTTGTATGGACAATATCATATATGCGTATAATATATCTTCTTATAATCCAAAACCAGGTAATTTAAAATATGAAAGTAACATTGTGAAATGTATATTTTAGGATATTTTAAGTAATTTTATTTATATCACAGTTGCAGAGTTTTATGGACATCAAAATCGTACCTATTATGTAAAAACCTGTTTAAGCCCTGATGGAAGATACCTGGCTAGTGGTTCTAGTGATGAGCTTGCATACATTTGGCATACTAAACGATCTGGTGGACCAATAATTAAACTTTCTGGTCATACAGAAGAAGTTACTTGCATTGCATGGTGCACTGTTGGGGAAACCAAGGTATTCTAGTGGTTAAAATAAACAGTAGAAGAACAGACCTTTATTTTATATAAAGATTATATTTCAATTTAATAATTACATAGATAGTGACTTGTTCGGATGATTCGTGCCATAGAATATGGAGAATTGGACTTGAGCATAAAATAGATAATGAAGAATTAGAAGTAAGAGGTAAAGCAGAAACTGTCTCCAGTGCAAACTCCTTAGAAAATTTGAAAATGGAAACAACACCAACTACTTTCCGGCGATATGCATTAACGCAAGAACATACACCTGGATCTGATAAAACACCAAGTGAGTATACATATAAAATATATATTGTACAGATAATAAAATGTTTTGTTTTATTTAATAGATAGTACACCAGGATCTAACGATATAGATAATCAATCAAGAGATTTGTATAAACAAAGTAATAGTAATAGTTTTAAGAGAACTTATTCACAAATGATAACTGAAGAATCACAATCTGATGGAAAATTTAAAACAATTTTATCTCCTATACACGAAAATTTAGAAATGATAATAAAACGTGCACACATAGAAAATCGTGGTGCTAGAAGGCTTTTCAGTCAAAAGACTGACACAACTACTATATGCGATAAGAGTTATGACTACGATAAACCAAGCACAAGTTCATATGTTCCAGAATTTAAAAATATTGCTTTAGAAACAAATAATACATCAATTCCTTTTTCACCTACATCAAATCTGCCAAATTTTGTGATAGATGGAACGGCACCTCATCTACTTCAAATGTCTCCTGAGAAATACAAGGAAAATGTTGACTGGTTAACAAAAATACGAGAGAAATATAAAGAACAGAAAACTAAAATATCCTCAGAAAAACTGTCTAGTCCTAAAACAAGTATACCTGTACGTAGAAGTAGTAGATCAAAATCAATGGAACCTTTAAAAGGATGCAAAACTTCTACATCTCTTGCTCCATCTTTACTCGATTTCTTTAAAATTAATAATAAGGATTGTGATAAAAATATTTGTTCAGAAAACTCAAATACTCTTTCTTTGCCATCTATATCATGAAAGTAATAACATGGTGTAACATTAAACAGTAACAATTTGTATCCATTATCATGTAACAAACGGTTTGATACATCATCTTTGAAATATGATCAAGGATACATGAAAGGAAATTAAGCGCGCTTAGTATTGTTTTTAATACTGTACCTTATAAAACAGTATTCCTTTTGAAGTTTGTATTAAAAGTCTAGGTAACTAATTTAAGGTAATCTTTTTTAGTGTAATTGCTATTTTTATAAATATCTATAAGAATAGTTTTGATAATTGATTATTTCAAATGGAAAGATATTAATGCTACAAATGAACTATTTTTTACTTATATTAATAATTTTATAAAATATTTATTATAGAGAGAGAAGAAATATGATGTGCCTTATAAACAGGTGGAAAAAAAAATTTAAAAATGATTTATATTAGCAGTATTATCTATTTAGTGTATTGATATTTTTCTTATCAGAACAAAATATTTTTATACATTGCGGAAGTAATTTCATTCTAATTGCCGTTAATTCGAATTCTTCGTTATCAATATAAAATACTCGTTCATCATTCTGTAAAAAAAAACATTATAAATAGATTTTAATACATTGAAAGTACTGTGAAAGTGAACTTAGAAATAATAAATTTCCTTAGAAAAAAAAAAAAAAAAAAAAAAAAAGAATTATTTACCTTTTCAGGATACAATTCAATATCCTTTGCTTCAAATGAGGAATTTATTAAGGTTCTACTTCCATTTATTCTCCTCCAACCTTCATTAACAAATGATATATAATCTATATCTTTTGGACCTACACATGTAAATAATATTAAATATTATTATATAATAACTTTGTTAAATAGTTTCTTTGTTATTGTTTTGTATTACCTAATTGTATTTTTAACGAAGAATGGTTGTGAAGTTCGGCGTTATCTATAGTTGAAGTTTTTATATATAAATCAGTTGTTGAAATAGGAATTTCATAAAAAACGCCACAATTTTCATTTGTTATTTTGCTGTAGTCAATTACCATGTCTGCAAAATTAAAAATATATTTAAGCAATATCCTTAGGACCAAAAATCATAATACAATAATTAATCTCTCTTATATAGTATTATTAATGTTTACTCAGAAGAATCGTGATATTTATTATTGATATATAAATAAAAACAGAATATATATGCACATATTGCTGAATTTTGTAGGAATAAGCTTTTTTGAATTTAGCATTGCATCAACATGTCTTTACCTGATGTAAATGTTGCTTTTTTTGGCACAAATGCATGCCACCATCTTTTATTTGTATGTGTAGATTGATCAATATTTGAATTTTTATAACAATGTGAGCAACCTGTACAAGGTTTAGTATATCTTAACAATCCATTGCAATTCCAATTTAAATTATCTTTGTAACCATTAAATATGTAAGTTGCATATCTATAATATATAGTAAGATTTTAAAGTTAATAGAAAATAATGATAAGAAAACATTATTATAAAATCTATCTCATACTTTCTTAAAGTTTTTCCAAGCAAATACTTATTTCTTTGTATATATGCATCTTGCCAAGCACCCCATTCTATTGTTCCAGCTGCATAAACTGGTTTTAATTCATTTTCAGGATTTTCCTTAAATTTCATGATAAAAATAACATGATAAAAAGAAATAAATTGTATGCAATTTAGTAATAAATTCTTATTATCCATAGAACTTACTTTAAGTGAATAAACTTCAATAATATCTATAAACTTATGATTGCCTTTTATAATAGTCATTGTAGCCTCTGTCATTTCACGTACTTCAAGTAAATCATCAAAGCGCCAAGGATTTAAAGCACAAGAAACAGTATTTGTTTCTCCTAATGGTAAAACACCAATTGGACATTGTTTGACAGAATGAAGATTGTGTTTGTATCTTCTCATTATACCAGTTATAACGTCAGATAAAGTACCATCTCCTCCTGCTACAATTATAGCATCAGTTGGAGTATCTAAATTCTCCACTACACTACGCGTATGACTTGTTGATTCCGTTTGCACAATTGTTACTGCAATTCCAGCTAAATGTAATAATGGCTCGCAGTAATCTTTAAATAATTTTGTCGCTTTTCTGAAAATTAATAAATTAATATGTTAGGAATTATTTTGTAGAACATAGAGTAATAACTATACACTTTGAATTTAAACCTGTTTTTAGCAGCAGGATTTAATATAACTGTAACATGACGAGGTTTCATGGTTGTAGGACAAGGTTCATCTCCATATTTTACTATATCTTCACAATATTGTCTCATCAACTGTTGGGTGCTAAAAACACGACCATTAAATATTAATTTATAAAAATGTATTAATTATATAAAATATTATTTAATTGTTTTAATCATTTATAATTATCAAAATATCATACTCATATGATTCTTTACTGTATGAGACTCCATATGATAATGCAACAGCACCAAATGTCGATTTTTTCCAATTATTTCTTATTGTCTGAAGAAATTTCAGCATTCTAGCCATTTTTGAATCTGCATTTTACGGCAAAAAAATATTTTATATCATTAATAAATATGTATGTACATTCATTTCACGAAACAATTTGTTAGAAATGCAACAGCCGAAAAATCAACTCTATACTTTTATTTATAATTTCTTAATGTCAATGATATTTATTGTATTTAATCACCGTACATTTAATATACTTACAAATCGTTACAAATCGTATAAGTTTGAAGATAGACACATTGAGGTTAACTTTTTATATTACAAATCGATTTTAATATTTTACTTAATTTGATTTATTATAACATGTTATATTTATAATAATCAAGTATCATTGATATATAAATATTTTTCTATTCTATATAATTTATACATATGAACTAATTTATGTCAATCTTTATTAGAATATTAAGTAACGTGTGTATACGCTACATCACTTTTGTCTTACACAAATTATATATATATATATATATATATATATATATATATATATATATATATATATATATATAATATTTTAAAATATGAAAATGAATATCATGAAAAAATGATTTTATATTTAGATAAAATCAAATTAGAGATTAAAATTATAAATAATAACTTATGAAACTAAATATCGCTTTCGTTTATTTTGAAATAATAAAACAAGTTATAGATTTCGCGCTTTATCGTTTTTTAAAAGAAAGTAGCGACTCTTAACGGCGTACGGACGAATTTATATCATTGGAGCATCTTCAGTAAGCATTTCTCAAAACGTGTGATGTATGGAGTATCTAGCAGAGGTCAGTTCAAGCGCGGTCCACAGTTGCACAATTACGAAGCCGATCAAAAGCGTACGGAGTTTCCAGGAGGGCGGTCGTGTTACAATCATAAAGAAAGAAAGAAAGAGAGAGAAAGAAAGAGAGAGAGAGAGAGAAAGAGAAAGAGAGAGAGAACCTTTCTTCCCCCACGGTTAATATAAAAATTTCTCGATACGTACGGGTTCTGGATTTCAACGCGCATCACAAGAGAATCGTTATTCATTGTATAGAATAATGGCGCGCCGTGTGATTTGACAGTGCAGGAACACTTGAATGGGAAAAGTGCCTCGATATTTTGTGGTTCGTAACTCAAGATCCCAGTTCTAAACAAGTATTCTCGTTCGAACACCTTGCATCTCTCTACTCGTGTCAGATTTACGATAACAACGAAATATTTTTAATCGTAAACTATCGAAACGAAGAACAAAAGAGCTTTATTCCAAAACGATTTTTGATTGTCGTCGAAAAACGGAAGAAGCATCGTCGAAAACAGCATTCAAGACATTGATCGACGAGCGCGGTATGAACTCGTACAGGCGGTATTGGTCACCGAAGAAAGCCGATATAGTCGATATATATACATATATATTACAGGTGACTCGGTTAAGAGCTTGAATTATAGGACACCGACTTTTTCGTTCTATATAATTTTTAAAATTTTATTTTTCATAACGATAAAAAGTATTCGTAGTTCTTCTATAGGATTATTCGCGAATTCAGTTTCGTGCTCGAATCGATCTTAACGTTATCGTTTTAACGATCACGCAAAGAATCGAAGAATATATTGGTCGATTAAAAGCATTAAGTGACATTTGAAAATCGTATCTAAGGTTTATTATTCTAAGATAAAAAAACAAGTATAAAAGTACTCTTCGAGATATAGAATTCGTCTAATTAATAGTAATCATAGAGTCACAGTTTCCTCTATTGTTCATCGTATAACCGGTAATGTCAATAGAATCCTCAAAAGAACTTAGTACTCGATGAATTCAGTTTAGTTTTTTCAACTGATACCTTTTCCACGAGTTTTATGTTTTTTTTTTTTCTACAACTAATTTTACATCCAGTTGGAATATCATCAAAAAGGATATACGAATGAAATACGTTATTTCTCATAAATTCAAAGAGAAATTTATTTAGATGAGATTCGCGGTTAATTTCCTGGTACGCACTTTTACGAATGTCTAGCAAAGAAAGTCGTGAGAAATTTATTACGTCTGATGCGTGTATTTGAATCTTTCGACATACATCTGGAACGTTAACTTTATTATCGGATACGTCTAACGTAAAATCGGATGCGTTTGACGGTGAAAATGGATTCGACGTGCATTTAGAGAGCAAACGAGAGAGAGACAGAGAGAGAGAGAGAGAGACAGAAAGACGGTAAAGGGGTGCGCCTTGTTCTCTTTATGTGTCATGTTCTGTTGAGGGAAGAGAAAGACTAGAACAGGGAGGGAAAGGGGTTGGGAGCCGTAGTAGCGGGAGGGTCGAGCAAATGCGACAGCGAAGCCGTCGTCGGTCCATCGCTCCAGGGCGTAGCATCAAAGGCGAACGATTTACGGCGTGAGCGCGTACTAATTGCCGTCTCTAAAAAATTTTACCACCCTTTCGTCCTTTAATATCGGGTGCTTCAGTGTCCATGGACGTGCGAATTCCACGTGCCACGTCATACTTGGACCTCTTTTGGTCGGAAGAAGCATGTTAAGTCATTCGTCACCCTCCGTAACATTAGAGGAAGATCTTTTTCCCTAGTCTGTTATCCAGTAAACAGGATATTCTTCCTAAACGTTTATTTAAAAGGTTTCTTTCACTCGTTGAGTCATATTATTTTGGATAGGGGATAAATAAGATACGCGAAATTGAATGAAAATCTATAAGAAAGTTTTTTCTATACAATATTTGAAAAACAGAAAGCGAGAGAAAAAGAGAGAGAGAGAAAAAATATGATCGGTTTGTATGTATCAAGCGATTTTATCGGTCTCATTTTTCAGTTATGTTCGTATGTGCTCTGAAGAGGCGCGCAGTATTCGAACGGACACGCTCGAATCGATTTTCCGTGCTTCTACCACACTGACTGCACGGAACACGCACCGAACGGTTTCCCTTAGCTCGCGACAAGCTTGCTCATTCTTTCTTCTCTCTCTCTCTCTCTCTCTCTCTCTCTCTTTCTCTCTTTCTTTCTCTTTTCTCTCTTCTCTTTCTTTCTATTTCTTTTCTTTTCTTTCTTTTTTACTTCGCCTTGTCACAAGATAGAAAGAGAAAGAGAAAGGGAGGATGAAGGAGGAAGAGAGAGAGACAGGGAGAGAGAGAGAGAGAGAGAGAGAGAGAGAGAGAGAGAGAGAGAGAGAGAGAGAGAGGAAGCATTCTCGCGTAAGATTCATTTTGAATGTTCTCTTATTCGTACGTAGGCATATACGGTAGATTTGTTTTCACGTGATAGAAACGATGATGAATAAGAAATCCTTTGAAAAACAACGGAAATATAAATCGAAGTTTAGTTGTCGTTGTTGTCGTTGTTATTTTATAAATGCGTAAGTATCGACCGCGAAATATAGAGAATGTACTATGTTAGTGACTCGTGAACGCTCTCCGACTGCAACACTTGGTTGTATACCGTTATGTCGACCGTATCGCGTATCTGGCTACCTAAAAATAGAGCCCCCGGAAGAACAACGAAAGTAATTTGGATGGGAGCTCTCTCTTAAAGATATACACGCCTTATATAGTTCCTTGAAAATTTATTATTGGGAAGATTCATTCGTCTACTTCGATTGATCGTTCGTTCGTTCATTTTTTCGTTAGTTCGTTCGTACGAGCGCCTTGCGAAAAGATAATATGGAGTAGTTCTCATTTCCGCCGTTGCAAGCGCACGTAGCTATATATGAGATTTGGAAAATGACGGTGTTTCCTCGGTAAAATAGTTTACGTTCTTTTTTCGATTTCGTCCTCCTTGTGATAAGAACGAATGACGTCAATATATTTTTTTAGACTTATGAGGAACGAAAATTGAATATTTATTTTCTTTCGTCCGCACGAATCTACGCGTATTTGGAACAGAGAGATGCTGAGGTAGGAAAAAGAGGCCGGAAGGTCCTTCCAAAGAACGTGAAGACTCTTAGGCAATTTTCTCATCGTTTATAGTGTATATCTTCATTCGTAGAAAATATCCGGATTTTGAATAGTGGAGAGAGATAGAAGAAATTAATTCTTCACAATACGAAAAGGGACTGACGAAAAGGACGAAAAGGACGAAAACGAAGACGAAGACGACGGAGTCCGAGAGAGAAAAAGAGAAAGAGAGAAAAAGAAAATAGAAAAAGAGGAAGAAAGAACAGAAGAGATAGCTCGTGGACGAGCTCGAAGAAATGACGGGGGAGGAGGGAAAGGGTGGCGGTGGCGCCGGTGGGAATACGAACGTTAACGCGACTGACAATGTGAATAATGTTAATGCTAACATCAATGCGAATGTCAATGTCAATATTAATGCAAACACGAACGTCGTTCACCAAAATGGCGGAACGGAGAAGGCGCCGGTCGTCGGTGGTACTAACGTTGAGACATTGCCGCGTGCTGGAAAACAGGTAAGAAGATGCAAATAATTATTTATCTTTACTGTATAAACTTTAAAAGTTGGAATACGATGAAGAGATAAAGGATTTATATAGTTATCTCTATGACGTCATTTATTATTATATTTTTACTATTTTGTTTTGTAAATAAATCTTCTTTATTTTTTGTTCTTTTTAATATATGTGAGGCAGAGCTCTTTTCTTTTCTTTCTTTATTTTCGAGCACGAACCCAGGCGAGAGAAACGTCCGATCATTTTTTTTAATCTTCTCTTACGTACTGTAGATCGTTACTTTGCGCAGTGGCATGTAAAGCGACCATTCAGACGAATAGACTGTTGTTGCTTCGCAAAAGGTCACGGTTACCGTGGGCTGCAGACTATTACTATAATAGTAAGCATGGAACATATGCATGTTTATTTCGATTTGGACAATATATTATATATTTCAATGATTACTGTAATATAAAATCGAAACGCCAGCAATCAAAAATGCTTAACCTAAATTCGAAAAATATCTGACGATTGAAATTTTTATTTGAATAAAGGTGAGACACATTATTAAATTTCTTAGAAAAATAAACAAATTGTACATATGTTGAAAGTATTGTACGCGGAGGATTTTATTTACTCGTATAGTCCTACCACTTGCAATTTGTTATTGTGTAACTTACGCGGCATCGTTTATCTACTCTGTATTTACGTCTTATTATAGACTCATGAATGATCATACATCACGGATCCAATCGCATTTCTACGTAAATCTATCAAGAATTTTCAGATCATGAAAATTAATCCGCTTAATTAATCTATTAAGTGCGCAATATTATTCTCTCACAAGGTGACTTATATTAGAATTTCTTTTAAGAAAATTCGTATTGATTTATTGATTATAAAATAATTGAAAATGTTTCGTATATTACGGAATTAAAATAATATTTTAGTTATATAGAAAATAAAATTTGCTTTCTAAACGAATAACCGTTAGCTTAATAGTTTTTCATACCTGAAATTAGATATGGCTCTATTCAAAATTGTTTTATGCTTGGGTTAGCTTTCTTTTCTTATCCCTATAGTATAGGAGCAAATAAAATCGGTGAGCTTTCAAGAGTCATATAAACCATATGTTACGTTGGCATATTGTGTAGTGGCAAGAAATGCCTGAAGGGCCGCTTGTACCACTCGTTCCCCCTTTTGACTATCCTTATTGTTCATTATTTAAAAATTCTCGAGATCATAAATAAAATACTATTTCGAAGAATAAATAGCAATATAGGTACGACATTTTTGTATGTTCCTTCTTGTTTATAATAAAGTCATTACAATAAACTTTTGACAGAGTTTGTACTTTGATATTTTTTTCAAGAATAAAATAGGTACTACGTCGATTGATCATTAGAACCAAATTTTAAGCGTATGTCGCGGATATGATATCACTGTGACAATTGAAATTGTACAGGGTCTTAAATAAAAATAATAAAGAACATTAAAATCCTCCAAAGTAATGGAGATGACAAATATAGATGACCCCAAATCGAAAGAGAAGAACGGAAAGGCAAAAGAATGATCATCAATTTTCGTGACATTCAGAAGAAGGCGAATTAACGCAATTTCGTCCTAATTCGTTTTTAGGTCGTGATTATGTTCTGCCCACCGTGTGACACGTCAGTTCATAGAAGGCGATGAAAGTACACTCTTGATGATAAGTGCTGCTGACTCGCGTGTTACGTGCCGTCGTTCTTAATCAGACGTTGTGCTTCGTAACAGCTGCCTTATTATATTCACGATGAGATACCTCTGGAATGTTTTTTTCTTTCTTTTAGAAATTCATTCTGAAATTCTCACGAAGAACTTCCAAGGGAAATAAGAGTGAATTGAAATGAAACAGAGATTATCTTCATATTCCATCGAAGTGTAATTCAAATATTATATTAAAACGTATTATTCTTTGAAATTATCTTCGGGCGAATGGAGAGAGAGAAAGAGAGAGAGAGGGGGATCTCCTTTTAAATTTATTACCTTCCGGCAGATTTCACGATTATGTTGTAAAGGCGACCGCACTTGCTTCCGGAAGTTTACTCATTGAAATTTGTTTGGTAATAATCGGACGAAGGAGTCGCGCTCGTTGCACGCTTTACGCACACGCACATGATCACCAGATATCGGCTTGACTATTTTCTATTCGTTCATTATCAACCGGACGGAACTAGGTTGTGAAATTGCATGCAAGAGAGAAAAAAGAGAGAGAGAGAGAGAGAGAGAGAGAGAGAGAGAGAGGAGAGAGAGAGAGAGAGAAGCACGCACGCGCGCATCGCATTTCACATAACTTGTATGTATATGTATATATCTATTAATATACGTATGTATATTTATATAATGTATTTATGAATGTATGTATGTATGTATGTATATTTGTATCTATGTGGATATAGATAACCATCCCCTTTCGTGTCGACGTAAAAGTGGAGACTGAAAATAAATATATACCATGTCTGCACGCGTTCGTTCGGTAATGGTACCATCGGCAAAGAGGAAAAGCACACAACACGACTGTACACGATGAATAACTGAGCTTTTCGCCGTTAATGAGTGAACTTTTTTCTTCGAAGTAATTGTCAAAAAGAACTATTCTTTTTTCTCAGAAAATTTCACTTCAGTAGCAAATTTCATAAAAATCTTGTTCGGTCATAAATAAAGCAGTACTATTTTCTATTTTCATGCCTGTTTATGTACATGAAAATGTATTCTATGTACATATTTGATTATCCGGAAAGTTCGTGCCGATTTTTGATAGGTGACATAAGGACAAAATCGGCACGAACTTTCCGGACAACCCAATAGATATAGAATATTTATTTCCATCGAGTAACAAGAATGATCTACGTAACTTTTAAATGAAATTTGGAGAACTGTTTTTGATAGATCTTACGCACGGTCGACGATATAGGAAATGTGATTGACCCACTTCAATAAAGTCCGATAAAACGCTCTGCCGTTAAAAGCTTTGTATACGATTGACCCTGTTCATCGAGCGTAACTAGGATGGATTGAGATATAATTTATTATTATCTCGCAGTCTTGCGACCTTGTGAATTTGGAGATAGTATCGTGATAATGCATGACGGTCTCATATTGATTTTATTTTGTTCTTTTTAATCTTTTTTTTTTACAATATAATATATATATATATATATATAATAACAATTATGGATAATATATATAAAATAGATATAGAAAAATATATTTTCTTGTTTTAATATATAATATAGATATTGGGTTGTCCGGAAAGTTCGTGCTCATTTTGAAGGAAAATTGAAATTTTTTTTTTAAATTTTGATATATATTTATTAAATTATAATAGGTGCCATTCTCTTCCAGAAACTTTCTCTATATTTCAGGCAACTTGAAAATTCCGTCCTTTCAGGTATTCAAGTTCCTTCCTTCCAGTTTCGGCGAAAAACTTTTCTATATGATTTTTTATCTCGACCAAAGAATTAATGTTTCTTTCATTAAGGGAATTTTGTAATGATCAAAATATGTGGAAATCTGAGGGCGCGAAATCTGATGAATATGGTGGATGAAGTAAAACATCCTAAATCAGCTCCAACAACTTTTGTCGAGTCGTCAAATACACATGAGGTCGCGCATTGTCCTGATGAAACACGATGTATTTCCGATTCGCTATTTTTGGACGTTTTTGTTCAATTGCTGTCTTTAATTTATCTGATTGGAAGCAATATTTTTCTGAATTTATCGTCTCGTTATTTGGTAAAAGGTTATAATTAGGATTCCTTTTCAATTCCTCCATACACAGAGCATGACTTTCTTAGTTCATTTCACTTTCGCCAAGACCTTTTCTGCTTAATATTAATGGTCCATTTTTTATCACCCATCACTATTTTCTTTAAAAATGGTGTCTTCTCGTTGCGTTTATGGAGCGAATCACGAATAGAAATGCGATCCATCAGATTTTTCTCTGAAAAATTGTGGAGAATCCATACATCTAAACAGTTTAGGTAGCCAAGCTTCACAAAGTGCTTATGGATGGTGGATTTTGATATTTTTAATATTTCTGCTAATCTAGCGTGGGTTATTCTCAACCAGTATTTTAATTTGATCTTCATCTGTCGTGGAGAACCTACCCGGTTATTCTTGATCTTCAAGGTTGAAATCATCAGCTTTAAACCTAGCAAACCATTTCCGCACAGTTCTTTCAGCTACAGCACCTTCGCCATAAACAGCACATATCTTGTTTGCCGCTTGTGTAGCATTTTTACCTTTCCGATAGAAGAAAAGCATTAAATGTTTATAATGCACTTTATTTGCTTCCTTTGCAATTATATTTAAAGGCGTATAAAACAGACAAAAGTTAACTTATCGTAACCAAAATTTTTTCTAAATATGCCTGAAATACCGCCTTTTGGAATATGTACGTATGTCATTGGCTTTCAATCATTGTGATATATTTAAATTTGTCATTATGCCACTTACCAAAAATCGGTACAAACTTTCTGGATGATCCAATATATAAAAAAAACGAAAGGAAAGGAAAAAAAGTCGATGATATATTAGTATAATAATATATACATCTATATATATATTCTGAATAACATTTTTGCAGCTTTGTGACGTAACGATTTGTTTCTATTTTTTATTTTTATAATTTTCAATCAATCATCGGCATCACTTGAACAACGGAAACCAATATTTCAGCTTTATAGTGCAACCGCGTACTTCCCTTTATACATATGCATCCCGATATGTAGACTTACGCTCGCGAACGTATAACCGACATGAGGGTTCGACCCCCTTTAGCATTGTCAATATCTCTCCTCTCTTTGCCCGTTACAGTCCTTTCGACCTGCTAACCCGACTGGCAACTCCCCTTCTTGAGTCTTTAACAGTTAAACCGAGGTTCATAGCACCCCAATGTCGTTTAATTTAGAAGAACACAGAGGACTACTCTGCGTCGAGGATTAAATTGGTCCTTCGAAGTGGCTCCCACATTCCAAAGCTTCACATACATACTTTTATTCTTGTATATGTTGTACCGACATAAGAGAGATATTTTTCTTCGAATTTACTTATCTTCAATCGTATCTAGAATTGATGTCTTTTTTCTTCTTTATTTTTTCTATCTTATCAAAAGGAGTCTTTGGTAATTTCACTTTGTATATATATATACACGCACACACACACATATAATTAAAACGAGTTAAAATCTCACGTAATTATCGTCAAAATATTACACTTGTCAGCTCATATATATATTTAACGATAAAAAGAGAGATCGTCGAACGAAAAAAGAGAGTTTTGTCGTTCGAAAAATGCGCTCTTGTATGCGCTATTATGTTGGTAGCATCGGTAGTATCATTTCATTGAAAGCAGTTTTTTAAGATACACGCGGATAAATTAAGGATACATCCGTGATATTTAATACGTGCGTACAATTTTCTGACCTTTTGATTTAAATGTGCTCGTCTGACGCAATCGTATGCTCGAAGATGAGTAATGAATATTTCTGACAAAACTCTTGAATATATGAACATATCCAAAAAATTAATTTATTGGGCAGAAGAATATCTGTGTATGAAGAGATCGTGATATCTTTGAATTAAAAACAAAAAAAAAGGAACATTATACGATTGCTTATTCTATCAATAAGAACAGTCCGGACGTTAAAAGCGATCTTAATTTAAATAACAAATTACCTGTTGTCGCATCGAATGCAAATCTTTACCCGTTTGGATAGCGAGTAAGTTGTCACAAATCGACACCAAAAAGGAATGGGGTTGCAAATTTAAAAAGGAAGTTAAGAAAGATGATAAAACAAGAAACAGAATGATGTCTGTGGAGGAACGAGGGGGCGGTTAGCTGCAATAGCGCTGCCGCGTTCGTATCGACCCAAAGCTTGAGACTCCATCTTGCTTGTCCTACATATAGCTATGTATGTATATAGGTACATGTGCACGTACCTATTATTTTATCTATCTATATATCTAAAGTCGTGCTCTACCTTGATCTGTTCTGCTCTGTTTCCGCAATTTTTACCTTCTCCTCTTATTTATTTTAATGTTCTTTACAAATATCTACTTTTAATATACTTTCGATTGTACGCTTTAATATTTACTTAACTAAATACGAATTTATATATGTAAATTTTTCTCGAAAGTATCCTCACGTAAAAGACGGTAAAGAAAATTAATCGTTATATAATCTTTGAAAGTATTTTTATTGTTTTTAATTATACACGAGCAGCAAGAAAAAAATGTAAGTACAATGAATGTCAATAATGATACTTTTCAAGATGTTCTCTTTTTACGTGCTCGAATTATTTTTTCTCACGTTTTTTCTCTGTCATTCACAGTATTGTTTTCTATATACAAAGATATCATTCCGTTAGCGTGATCTCTACATTTAATTCTAGGTAGTAATTCGCGTGAATGTTACATTTCTTTCACGCATAGCAACTACATGATAATGGATTGAAAACCGTCATTTTCGTTATACATGGTTACACCTTAAAGGTTGTATTTTATAATATTAATGTTACAGACATGTGATTATGTTAATTAAAAACATCATGTATGATATATGAGAAAAGAACGTACGCAGAGAATATATAAAAAACGTGCTTATGTTACTTTGCTTAATTTACTTCAACTTAGCAAGATCAACGTTTTTATAAATTTGTTATTTAATTTATTAGTGAACTCCTTATACATGCATGCTTGATGATAAACATGAACTTAGTTCTGTCAATAATTTAGTTACATTCCTGGAAATTTATAAAATATGTAGAACGATGGTTTTCTTTGTTTTCCTTGAAAGATGAATTCTTACACGAGACGATTGAATAAGAACGGAGGTATTGCTTAATCATTTTCTTCTATGTCTCTCTCTCTCTCTCTCTCTCTTTTTTTTTTCTTGATGAAGTTCGTTCTTAATTTCGTTCTTTGGATTCTAGAAAAATTACATAACATTTCAACGAGATAACTTCTTGTGACGAACGAAAATACTTTCTCTCTCTCTCCTCTCTCTCTCTCTCTCTCTCTCTCTCTCTCTCTCTCTCTCTCTTTCGCTTGCATTCGTGACAATCGCGACCTCGACCCTTTCAACTCTGCTCTTCATCGGCCCCCTCGGTAATAGACGCAACTCTCCTACTCTTGTTTCCTTCAGCATCTCTTACTCGTACATTTAATTAAGACTCAATAGAAAGGACGTGTCAACAACGTTTGCAATCTATCGAAAAGCGAAGAATATCCTAGTTTCACAATTCATTAACTATTCAAAGTCAATTTAAAAAGACATTTCGAAGAAAACGAATTACCATGTTTTTTATATCATCGATCGACAATTCTATTCCTTTTTTTATTAAATTACATTTCAGAAGAATAAAAGATTTTTATATTTTTTTAAAAGGAAAAACACGTAATTGGATTAGATTCAATTTTTATTCACATTGACATGGATGTCCTCTCTTATTTTAGCTTGATCTTGAATATTCTCCATTTACTGATCGATGATAATAACAGATTTGTCTCTTATTTCATCATTGCAATAGAGCGTTTCTAAAGCAGGATGTAACAGTTTTCATCTTGAACGATACAATTAGACATTGACTTTGAACGTGATGTACCGAAGCAAGTGGTTCAAAGTTCAACCGTTTGACACTGGCATCTTAAACATCGTTTGTTAAAGTCTCGAAGCATCGAGTATAAATTGACTATACCTCTTTAGTAGTCAGAGACGAGGTAAAGTTTCGCGATATCGTCTGAATATTTTTGGCATGTCCTGTACTATGTTCGTAAAATATTTAAATCTCGATGAATTTTGGCGACGAAGTCAGGCGAAATCCTAAGTATACGATATTCTGCCGTATTATAAGTGTGAATCACGTCTGGCTGCTCGCTGCATGCGATCATTTCTGAAAATTAAAACGCTAGAGGATGATCGGATATATAATTTGTCGACTTGGATCCTAATTTTCGTTATTACCTTGAACTTCTTAATTCAATAAGAAAATCGATCAAAAAGCTATTATCGATATTGCAATTTTTTGTTTATTAAAATTAAAAAGAAAGATTAAAAGCGATGCAAAAAGACATTGTCACCGATGTATTCACGTATCTCTTCTCTTAATAAAAATAAACGATCTCGAGGATGATGCGGTACAACATCCGGTCGATTTTTAACTGGCGATCGTAAGTAATTCAATCGTGTCATTCATTACTGTATCATCCATATCTATGAATGGCTCAATGAAAGAAGAAGGAAACATTGAATGGATGTACTTTCATTAGATAGCATGAAATATAATGTCGATCTATTGGCTACCAATCAATGATTGTGTCTATAATAGTTCCCTTCTAGAGAGAGAGAGAGGAATGGTTTGAGTATATATTGGAATTTAGAAAAACAGAGACTAAAAATTCTTGAAACTTTTATTTTTCTTGTAAATTCATCGAATAATTGCGCAGTTCCGATAGTGATCGTGTCTATCCATTAATAAAGCATAACTTCGTAAATTTACGATGCGAGTACGAAAGGAAAGAAAAAAGAAGGCGAGTCGAACTGGCAGTATATCGTGAAATGGGATGTTATCTCGAAGAATTTTGTTAGAGTTGGGAATGGACGATCACAAAATAAAGTCTTTTTTATCGACGTTGAAAACCGTGACGTCGGCAATCGACTTTTTCTGCCAACCTCGAACTACCTATGTGTGCGTGAAATAAGAGTGAGACGCATATACGGTTATGCCGTCACCCTCGACGAGCGAGGCCAAACAAGATGGCCGTAAAAACCTGTACTCTCGATCCAGTCAGCACCTGATGACCTCACACTTATAACGCGGGACGTGATGTCATTCGTCGTTCGTAATTTATTTTGATTATGTAATATTGAATAGTGCATAGTTAAGTTGGAATAATCATAGACAGACGGGTGAGATGAAGAGATAGATAGACGTATATATATATATATATAGATAAATAGATAGACAGAAAGAGAGAGGAAGAGAGATAGTGTAGAAACCAGGGGGAAAGAGAGAACTTCAATAACATCAGAGAGAAGATAGATCGGTCGCTTTTATTTGATTTTCCACCTAGAAAAGACGATCTTTACTATTTTAATTGCAGTTCTTTCCTCGAACGATGAATAATTTTAAGAAATGATTTGTTGCTTTTTTTAAATATCCCTTTATTTCTTTAAACGTTACGAAGAAAATTTATGTAAAATTTATTGGAGTCTCCATGGTCGTCGCTAATGATTGAATCCTATCCTGATTTTATTAATCGAACACCATATACACAGATCTTGTAAGCTATTGTTGACAGGATAATCGCGTGTATCTTTCTTCGTTGATTGTTAGAAATTAACGAACGATTATCAGAATGTAGTCGGTTCGAGAAGGCACGTTTGTGGGAAGTATTTTTTTTCCTACAGGATTCGCGGGAACTCTCAGTCGAAAGGATTCCCAGAGCGAGATAGATCTAATTAAAAGTAAGGAGAGCGGAGGTACGGTCGATGCTTCTTTGATTTCAGGGTTGTAAGAAGGAACGATTGTGCAGATAGTGCTATTTGTACTTGTATGTATACGTACCTGGAATGTGACGTATTGTGAGCGTTGAGTTTCGATGTTATTTTTAACTATTATCTTCGAAACTCAACTAGGGAGAGAGGATGGAGCCTAATATCTTTATTTCTAAATTTAGCTGTACTTGCCGTGCTACGAGAGATTTTTTATCTTTTTTGTATCTATTTATATAATTCTATTGTAAGATGTTCGATTCGCGAGTAGGTATCGTTTCATATAATTCGGATAAAACGCGTAATAATAACAAAAATGATAACGATAATAATAATACGAAACGAGGTCAGGGTCTTCCGGTCACTCTTAAATTTAAAATGTTTGCTCATAGTACGATCTCTCTTGCTCGTACTTATGGATCTCACTAACTTGTAAAAAAACGGAGATCACCTCTTCTTGGCCATGGCCTAGTCCCTGTTCGATGAAAATTAACATTAATCGCGTCTTGCCAAGAAAAGACTTGATATTAACGTCACGATATAGCTCTTAGTCTGGGCAGGTAGTAGCAGCTCCGCTCCTGGAGGCATTTGGAAACGGTCAAGGCTCTTTCGACGATCCTACGCGTGTGAAGCTTACGCTTACTCCTACGCTTGTGATGCGCGCATGTTTATGCGTATACATATATTGGAAGATGGTGTCTACCCACACTGCAAAATGAACACGCCTACGTGTATAAATCTTCGTTACTTTCCGGTTTGCTCTGTGTATTTCGAATTCCATCATTGTTTGATTGTTATCTTGAAATTATTATTAGTTAATTATCTATATTATCTCTCCGAATTCAAAACGAATTAACTTTCGTATCTTTCGTTGGAATTTTATTCTTATTTTTGTTCTTTTCTTTTGTTCTTTTTTTTTCTTTTTTTTTTCTTTTTTTTTTCTTTTTTTTTTTTTTTTTTTTTTTAAAGATTTAACACTTTTCTAAGTACGTTCTTCAACGTTGCTCTCAAGCATACAGTTGTTCGTACGGTCACGCTTCGAAGCCGATGTTAGTCCTCGCTCTCTTTTTCTCTTTTTCTCGTCCTTTCTTCTTTGCTCTTTCGTTTTTCTTCTACTTTTATTATCCTTCCTCTATCATCGTTCTACTGCATCTTCATGAAGTCAACGAACTCGACCTCGTTCCTTCATTGTCACATTAATTGTTCTCGTCTATTCTATTACTTTGAATTATATGTCTTTCTTTCTGTTGGTCGATCGATCGTTGATCACCTGTTGAAAATCGAAATAATTGGTAAAGATCAATTAATTTATTACTATTTTAGAATAATGCATTTAACGATATCGGTTATCGATCAAGGAATTGAAAGAAAATATTTTAGAAAGATTTTATCTTCTCAAGGTAAAATTTGATTATCGTTTTATGTTTTAAGTCGATGATGTAAGTAACAGAAAATTAAAATTTTCGATGAGCTATCGTGAAAAATATGCGAAAATGTATTCTAACATATTTATTCGAGGGTTCCGAATTTATTCTGCGACTGGAACGCCAAGCGGTTCTACGTACACATTCTGTGGCTATAGTAGTCAGTTTTGTGCACGTTGCAGCTATAGTTAGCTTGGTACGTAGCCAGAAATTGCAGGAAGACCCATAGGTATTACACTTGTTGCCATTTCGTTCTTTTTGTCGATACGTGGAAGCCCAAAGCGACGAAGAGCATTACGATAAAACATTTTTGTACTTGGCATTTAAAAATAGGAATATAACTCAAGTTATATCATATATGCATTACAAATATTTCGTTTAAATAACTGTAATAAAGTAGAATATTTTATCAAATAAAATTATTGACCAAGTTTCTATCCTATCGTATTTTTCCAATTGACAATAAAAAAGATGAATGATGAGAAAATGAGAAAATGTCAAGTACCAAGAAATTTTTTAAATATTTGCGATAAGCAAAGATGATACTACTTGATAGAGTTGATCGGGTGTACAACGGTTTCTTCGAGCTGGTTCGAAGACTCGTCCGGTATCACCCGAGGCAATCGACAAGAGTTTATGTCTTTGATACCATCGAGATTCTATGAGAGACTATACGGGCCATGAGTTCTTGCGTTGTATCTTCGTTTTTATAGTTCGTGTTCCAGAATTTTTATATCCATAAAAGGACATTCGACGATATGAAAAAATTTGATGGAATTTCAATAAAAAATCGAACTATCTAGTCGTTCTAATCATCATAATCATCGGATACAAAAATGTAATGATCGTCACTCGTTTTTCAAGAGGAAATTGTCATATAAATTCGTCACGAAAGAAATAACTAAAAAGAAATAAATAAAAAGAATTTCTTTGAACTTTTTCATAGATTTCCGAGAGACTTGAATATAATATCAACGTAGAATAGAATGCGCGCATAGGCACGCTATGTGATCGCATTGAGTAAGCTAGACTGTTATAATAAAGAGACAGTAATGAGACCATCGTGACGACGTTTTCCATTGGTCTCTCTCCTCTTTTTCAACGGTTGTCGTGTCATGCCGGAGATACAGCTTCGCTTCGTGGATAAAGAGTAGAAAGAAAAAGAAGCCCAAGTGAAGAAGGCGCTCTAGAGAAGGGGAAAGGTAAAGGGGGAAGTATAACACAAGGGACCATCCACGTGTCGGATGTAACGGGGTCGCTGAATTATTTAAAGCAGGTCGTCATCTATCGCGAAACATAGAAGAGACTCCTTTATCACTGTTTTATACCGATTATAAAGAATTTCCTTTTCTATGAAGAATCTTCTCTTTAACATTGGACTTTAAGAGAAATTTATCAGTGACAAATGTTTATGGTAGATTTTTTTCTTCTGATTCCTTGTTTACGATACAATTGTAAAGTCGATTATTCAAACTAATCTTTTACTTTGTTAAATGGAAAGAAAATACAAATGATCTCGTATTTCTTGTTATATAATTTTTAATTTTTCAAATAATTATTTTCTTTTATTTTTAAAATTGAATATATTTAACAAAATTTTTACGTATTTGTTACATGGAAATTTTTGTATAAAAGTAATAGGTATAATGAATATTACATACATATATGTATACATATGTGAGATTAATTGGGTATAACAACTACTAAAGACGCAAAGAATACAGACAATTGTTTTTTTAAGTTTCTATTTCAGTGTTTAAAATACGAACTTAGGTAATATAATAAAAAAAAAAGAGAACAATAATAAAAAGAGAAAAAATAATTTGAAACTTTCGAATATAACTAAATTTAACTCGCATTATTCTTTGTATCTCGCAGTATTTTCTTAATAATACGCACTACTTTATATTACATTCATCAACTACTCTTAGATTGTCCTTTCAAAAACATGAATAGTCTTGACATTATTTTGATTTTAGTTTATTGTTACTTATCTTAGCACTCTTGTCTTTCTATTCCACGCGTAGCAGAATAAGAAACTGATAATTTTATAGAATATGTTCTTATTTATTTACTCGAGCCTATCGTACTACGAACCTAGCTCGTGCTAGAATAATAGAACCTATCGAGTAGTTTCTTGGTCCTATATATATATATATATATATATATATATATATATATATATATATATATATATATATATATATATATATATATATTTATAAACGTAATATATATTTCCAAGTAGCGTATTTATTTCAGTTCATTTACTTCGGTACCGCAAAAGTTTGTAATCTTTTTTTAGTCATATAGAATGTATGTTACAATATATGTGGCGCGGTTTTGCCATGAAAAAATGTATCACCGTTATCGATACCACATTCGTTTTATCTATAGTTAGTACATCATAACACAACTTTCGTTTGTGCTACTTCTTCATGGTGCTTATTGTGGATATAAAAGAATGTTTCACCGTTGTAGATATGATCATTGGAATTCGTTAGTTCAGAAGGTATTTCTAATATGAGTTAACAAGTAATTTTCTTTATGATGTCACGTAAATTCTATTTCAGTCATTATAATTCCATTAATGCATATATTTCAGGATCGATTTCATAATAGCTTTACATATTTAAGAAAGTAGTAGGAGCTTCTTTCTTTCTAGGTTAATTAATTAATTAATTAATTATAATGATTAATTCAATATTGACAGTTAACTTTGTTGCTATATGTAGGAAAGGAAAACTGTGATTGAAGCCGTGCACATTAAATGATATTTCTTCAGTATGAAATTAATAGACTATAAATTTTTGTTAGTTTATTTTGTTATCGTTGATGATCACTTTATAAAGAAAGGTTATCTTTTTTTGTTGCATGAAGCTATAAATAGGATCGATTTTTTAAAAAAGTGCTGTCGATAGGAAGATAAAACCAGCCCATCGTAAAAGCTACATAGAAAAAGTGAAATAAAAAAATAGGAAGATAGAGAAAGAAAGAGAGAAAGAAAGAGAGAGAGAGAGAGAGAGAGAGAGAGAGAGAGAGAGAGAGAGAGAGAGAAAGAAAGAGAGAGAGAGAGGGAGAGGGAGAGAGAAAGAGAGAGAGAGGAGAAGGAAAATCGTTAATGGAAAGAATGTACCTTTTGTCTTTGAGCTTTATTTACGTTCGCAACGATTTCAACTGTATTTAATATCTCCTCGAACAAAGAGATTCTTAGTAAATTTAAAAATTATACTTTTTTATGTTTTATTTTTTCTCTAATTTTTAATTTTTTTTTTCTATAATTAGATAAAAATAAATCTCTTGAATGGATTACTGTCTGTTGAAGGAAGAATGAGAGCGACGATTATTTACGATACAACCATACGTTAATTACTGCGACAGTAGAGGATTATCTGCCCTAAGAAGCGCGTCCAATGTACTCTGTTATCGATTTATCGTTCGCGGTGCTTATATATGCAACGCATGAACGATAATACGATGCGTTCCAGTAATACGACAGGGTATTCGTTGGTGACGCCGAAGCGTCTCGTTTCTCTATGACTCCTCCTTTACTTACCTTTATTATCCAGATGTAGTTCGGTCAGTTTATTCTTGTATACCATCTATAAAGCTAAACGTAGCTTATAAACCAGTTGAGGCACACAAACACGGGGCTTTCTTGCTTTTAGACACGTAGAGTGTCTTTATCGTAAAAAATGAAACTTTATTCTTATAAATATAACGGATAGATTATGTAATATATCTAATTTTACACAATGATTTGATATTTTTAATGTACCTACTTATATATTGATGTTGATATATTATATTATTGTTATTTTGTTATAAATAAGAAAAAGGGTGAGAATTTATAGATCAAATGGACAATAAAATAAAGAGATCAGCATCTCTCGTTCGTGTAGACCGATAGGCGCCGTATGTTCCAGTAAACTACATACATATATATTTGACTAACAACCTGCATTGTAATCGAGAAATAATGGTGGAGCATATCGTGCCAGCTATTTTAACAGCATTATAAAAGTTGATAGGTGTGTATAAATAGGTTCGCACATGTACGAATGTATATACATTTCTTTTTTATACTACTTTTAATTTCAAAAATCGATAAACTTATCTTCCACGCATTGTCTGCGGAGTAAGCTTTGTTATGATTGTTAGGATTTAAAGAGTATATAACTTTAGGACAGATGTTGAGAATTTATCGAGAAATGAAAATAAAATTCAATAAAAAAGAAATGGCACGTTAGAAAGTATGAGATTTTAATTGAATGTATGCACAAGTGTTAATGTTCATAGATTGAACAGATAACATAGACAAACTCTTCTCGAATGTATTGATATTAAATATAACTAAATATGTATATGCATGCATATCTATATTCATCTCTTAATGCGTAATACAGCGGTAATTAGGACAATGTAAACTTGTTGAAGATTCTGATCGATTATTATTCATATAGAATACTTTCTTTTGTCTTTATTCGGTTAACAATCGAAGGATATCAAGAAGGAAAATCATTAAAATTAAAGGCACATAGATACATATGTACGAGACATGATTTGGAGAGATTATAAGGATTAAAAAGTTACGTAAGGTCCCTTGATGATTTCTATTAGGAATGTTCACACGAGTGCATTAATCTAGTTAGAATGAAATTAGTGAAAATTATGTAATGTCTGATGTATCGTGTAACAGAAAAAAAATCTCATTAAATTTAATGACGTAAGAGAGAATACATTAATCGATTACATTTGTTTCTTTTATTTATTTATTTTTAGAGTGATCCAAGCACGTCATTTTTGAGAGCAGCTCGCGCAGGTCAGCTAGAGAAGGTTTTGGAGTATCTTGAATCGGGCGTGGACATAAACGCATCAAATGCTGTAAGTTTATCATTAATTAGGTTAAAAGATCTGATTTACTAACATGCTGTATCACTTGAGTTTACCATAGTCGCATGATCGAGATACTTATGTGACTATGTACGGGCTATATACGTATAACAAATATTTTACTTATTCGGATTCTAAAAAAAAGCTATCTGTCTGTACACAGAATGGACTGAATGCTTTGCACCTGGCAGCTAAGGATGGCCACTTGGAAATTGTACGAGAACTTCTTAGTCGTGGCGCAGTAGTCGATGCTGCTACTAAAAAGGGAAACACCGCATTGCACATTGCTTCTCTTGGTAAGCGAACTCCATATGTGCGTTTGTGTGATGTGTAAATACGTATACAAATACACATACAAACGTACTCTCAGATCATATCGATTAACCCATATCTCTCCATACCTCGATACTATAACGCAGTATCGAGCTTCTAAGCAATAATAGAAATACATTGCTATGTTAGACACGGACATAGAAAAAAAAATGTCATTTTTAAAATGACATTTATATATTCAAAAATATGATATTTCAATGAGGTTGAGATACTTATTGAAGAATTTCGTATATATGTATTTTTTATTTAATTATACTTTTCCTCGCTGCATCATAATAGATGTACTTGAAAAGAATCATAGACCTCTATATGATATCTAACCACTTCTTACAATGAAACTAATATCTTGTTGCAGCTGGACAAGAGGAGGTTGTACAATTGCTCGTCCAACAAGGTGCTTCTGTGAACGCACAGTCACAAAATGGGTTCACACCGCTCTATATGGCTGCTCAGGAGAATCACGACTCTGTGGTTAAGTACCTCCTCAGTAAGGGTGCCAACCAAACCCTCACTACAGAGGTACGTTCTGTATATTTTAACTATAAATACGCGAATTAATATTTGCTTTGGTAAATAGTAGAAGGAACGATTTCATATATTATATTAATTAAATATTAATTGGTGTGTGTGTGTGTGTGTACGCGTGTATAATTAACTGTTGTAATTTTCCTTAAAGGCAGTGAATTTTTTAAATTCCTATAAATTTATTTCTCATCGTAGGACGGATTCACTCCATTGGCGGTGGCCATGCAACAGGGTCATGATAAAGTAGTAGCCGTTCTATTGGAAAATGATACTCGCGGTAAAGTTCGATTACCTGCCCTCCACATTGCTGCTAAGAAGGATGATTGTAATGCGGCTGCCCTACTTTTGCAAGTACGTCATATTTCTCTTTTTCCAAGCAAAAGAGTCCTTTGTTGTAATCCTCTTATTCTTTTTAATAGGGTTCATCACCTAATACATTTCCAAGAGTTTATACCATAAATTCTTTTAATCTAAATAGTTGACTGATTTTTATAAACAAGGATTTATTCTAGACCTAAAACATCAAGCTATATAAGATAAATTTTTCTATATAAGAATAATATTATATATTTTTTGAAAAATTCATCTCTCAAGGTTTCTAATATTTTAATCGATAAATAAAAATTTCTTATTCAAATTCTGTAAATGTAGTCTCCTATTAGAAAACTTTATCTTTGCAATAAGCGATTGTTCATCGGAAATAGTACAGAATTGTAACTAAGAGAATTTATGATATAATGCTTACAGATATACTAGATGATTAATCCATGAAACGCAAAAGTAATAGTTTAAATTTGTCTATTTTAAAAACTCGGATAAAAAATAGAAAATAGTTGTAAATTTTGTCTAAATATCTACAAAATTACATAACATAAAATAATTTGTAGATGTATTTTAACATACAATTGATTATATTGATATCTTTGTATATATTTAATTAAAAGTTTCGACGTGTAAATCATGAAAATTTTTAATTACATACCAATATATGTACATATGATTTTAATGAAATACGAGAAAAACGATACCGTTTATGAGAGATGATATAGACTTATGTATTTTTACGCTTTATTAAAAAAGTTTTAGTCATATATATGTAGTTGATTTATGTACTACTCATATCGCTATTATAAGATACGTCAGACTTAGGTAACTGAACATACGCGAATTATCATACAATATCGATTTCCAATGAATCGAGAGACAATACTTTGCTTTTATTTTTTATTTTAAGAGCATTAAAAAATTATAAATGTAATTTGTGTTTTTATTCTATCATTATTGTATTGTATTTTTCAACAGAATGATCATAATCCGGACGTAACTTCGAAAAGCGGTTTCACACCACTTCACATAGCCGCACATTATGGCAACGATCGAATTGCTTCCTTACTTTATGATAGAGGTGCGGATGTAAATTTTGCTGCTAAAGTAAGTATCAAAACATATATAATATATGTATGTATGTATGTATATGTGTATGTATACATATTAGAGAAAATTTGGAAAGTTATATTTATATTTTTTTCTTTTTTGCCTGTTCGTATAGCACAATATTACGCCGATTCATGTAGCTGCAAAATGGGGAAAAATTAAAATGGTAAATCTTCTTATGAGTAAAGGAGCAAATATCGAAGCAAAAACGAGAGATGGCCTTACTCCTCTTCATTGTGCAGCAAGATCAGGTCATCATGAGGTTGTTGATATACTTATTGAAAGAGGAGCACCTATTGGCTCTAAAACAAAGGTAATAGATTATATAGAAAGAAAAAATTATTTGACTTCATTTTAAATAATGTATTTTTTATTGAATGAAATGCAGAATGGTCTTGCACCATTACACATGGCTGCTCAAGGGGATCATGTAGATGCCGCAAGGGTTCTACTTTATCATCGTGCACCTGTGGATGAAGTAACAGTGGACTATTTGACAGCATTGCATGTGGCAGCTCATTGTGGTCACGTAAGGGTGGCCAAACTTTTACTCGATAGAAATGCAGATCCTAATGCACGCGCACTCAATGGTTTCACACCTCTACACATTGCGTGTAAGAAGAACAGAATTAAAGTAGTTGAACTTCTCTTAAAACACAAAGCTAGTATCGAAGCTACTACGGAGGTAATTATGTATTTTTTGTATTTTTTGTTAAATATTAAAAATTATTTTATTAAAAATTCAATTTACTTTTGTTTGTTTTATATAGTCCGGATTAACTCCGCTGCATGTAGCAAGTTTTATGGGATGTATGAACATCGTCATTTACTTGCTGCAACACGAAGCTAGTCCAGACATACCGACAGTAAGAGGCGAGACGCCGTTACATTTAGCTGCTAGAGCAAACCAGACTGATATTATCAGAATACTTCTTAGGAACGGTGCTCAAGTTGACGCTAGAGCAAGAGTAAGTATATCATGTAAATTTCATCATTATTTCGAATAATCTTGATGTTGATTATATAATTCTTTTTTTAGGAGGAGCAAACGCCGCTTCACGTTGCTTCCCGCTTAGGTAATGTTGACATTGTAATGTTGCTATTACAACACGGTGCTGGAGTTGATGCCACAACGAAAGATTTATATACTCCACTTCATATCGCGGCTAAGGAAGGTCAAGAAGAGGTAAAGATTTTTTATTTTGTATGTAAACTATTTATGAGTAATTATTAATCCTATAATATAGGTTTAGAATACCGATGTCAAATATAACGTATTACAAATTATTTCTTATGCGTTCATCAGGTTGCTTCAGTTTTATTAGAAAATGGGGCATCACTTACTGCTACGACTAAAAAGGGTTTTACACCTTTGCATTTGGCAGCTAAATACGGCAATATGAATGTAGCGAGGTTGTTACTACAGAAAAATGCACCGGTTGATGCTCAAGGAAAGGTAAGCATGTTTTTATTTTTTTTTTTTTTTATATATATTAAATGACAATTTATACGTAGTGAATTAAAATATTTTGATCGATCATATTTATTGAATATAGAACGGAGTAACTCCTCTTCATGTAGCATCGCATTATGACCATCAGAATGTAGCATTACTTCTATTAGATAAGGGTGCTTCGCCACATGCTATGGCTAAAAATGGCCACACGCCTTTACATATTGCAGCACGAAAAAATCAGGCAAGTAAACGGGATAAAAACTCTCAATACGACGTTTAAATAATTGACAGAATTGATAGAAATATTTAAATTATTGTATACAGATGGACATTGCAACCACATTATTGGAATATGGCGCAAAAGCGAATGCAGAATCAAAAGCAGGATTTACACCACTACATTTAAGTGCACAAGAAGGACACACTGATATGTCAACTTTGCTTATTGAACACAAGGCAGACACAAATCATAAAGCGAAGGTATAACCGCATCATTGAGAAATTTGTTATTCTATTATTTATTTATTCTATTATTTATTTATCTTTACAGAATGGTCTTACGCCGTTACACTTATGCGCACAAGAGGATAAAGTCAATGTTGCTTCTATTCTCGTAAAGAATGGTGCACAGATTGATGTTAAAACAAAGGTAATGTAGTTATGTTTATCAACATTTGTGCTATGAAAAGAACAATACAATTAGTGAAAGATCAATGGCACTATAGATAAATACTATAACTTACTGTAAAAAAAAATATACTCACGGTTATACCATTAACATAGTCAATATAATTCAATTATCATTAGAGACATAACAAGTACTTTTAAATACCTTTAGGTTGTGTTATTGTATTGTCTTCTGTCAGTATTCGACTCGTCCACTTGATTCTATTGTCTTTATAAAGATAGTAAATACTGTTATTTTTATTTTTTTATTTTTCAAAAACAAATTTTATCTTGCAAATGTTATTTTTATATCAAACGGTGTATTTGTTTCAGGCTGGTTACACACCATTGCACGTTGCAGCTCATTTTGGTCAGGCAGCAATGGTACGATTCCTTTTGCGCTCTGGTGCAACTGTTGATAACAATACTAATGCTGGTTATACGCCGTTACATCAAGCTGCACAGCAGGGCCACACGCTGGTTATTAATTTACTGTTAGAAAGTAAAGCTAAGCCAAATGCTGTAACCAATGTAAGTAGCTAAAAGTATAATTTTCGATATGCAAGGCAATGCTTTTGCACAAATTATTAAAATACGGCTATTTTACGTTTTACAGAATGGACAAACTGCTTTGGATATTGCACAAAAACTTGGCTATATCAGTGTTATCGAAACTCTAAAGGTTGTAACAGAAACTATTATTACCACGACACATACTATCACTATTGAAGAGAAATATAGAGTACAAGCACCTGAATCTATGCAAGAAACATTCATGAGCGACAGTGAAGATGAAGGTGGTGAGTATATAGTTCATTTTTCTGACAATCTGTTCTTGCTTAATAGGCACTTATTGCAATATATGCATATTAAAATATATAATCTTATTTGAAAATTGAATTAAGAAAGACTAATATCTTTTTCAATTTGATAATGAAGACATTGAGAATATGACCTCGTACAGTTTTTAAATATATATGTTGAATATTATAGTTTGCTATTGATAGCATTTTACAAAATATACGTTGGATAATCAAAGAAATAGGAATATTTAGAGAAAGGACTTTTTGTAATAATAGAAGATGTCCATTACTGTATAAATCTTATTTGGATTTAAATTTTGATGCATGTTCCATAATTCTTATAAAGAAAATCCTATATTGATAATAACATATTATTTTATTGAATCTCTTTTTTATAAATGTGTACATTAAACGTTATCCGTGCATTTCCAAGATTAATGAATATTTTGATTTGTTAAACATAATATGTACATTATTGGAA